>NW_023190112.1:0-1415 GCF_002007445.2 Ailuropoda melanoleuca | reverse complement strand
AGGCCTCTCTTCTCACCATTACTATTCTGTAACACAACCGTGACATTTCACATATTCCTGAGGAATAACAAAATGAAATCCAGAAATTAGAGCTGAGGGTATAAATTTATAGTCTATTCAGAAGAGTTAAACTAATCATTCCCTTAATAAGTCTGTTCGTTTTGCTCTCCCTACAGAAGAAGGTAGGTGTGAATTAATACTAAATTTAATAATTTCATTGAATCAATCCCACACTTTGATCCATTTCTCTGCTTGGCTATGTTGTATACAATAAAAAAAAAATGAAGATCACTAAGCCATTAGTATGCAACCTGAAAGCATGATTTTTCAAAATCACCTCCATTTCTGTAATTTGAAAATCTTTGCTTTAAAGAAACAATGGTTGCCTTTTAACTATAAGATATCACCTCGAAGCCTTGGCAACCAGAGTTCCAGAGTTAGAATAACATTTAAAAAGTTCAAGAAAATTAACTCCATTCAGGATGTTCGTGTGTTTATAGATCTGGGCACTTTTCCAATGGAAGGCAAGATTTTTAAATGATATTTTAAAGGACCATCAGGCAGGCACCAGCTACCCAGAGCACAAGGAATATGAGGCCCTCTCTATAGGATGAGCCTGCTTTGCAGTTATTCTGGGTCTTTATAGAGTGAGGCTCTCATGGGGCTTTGGCAAGCCATTAGTGAGCTATCAAAATCATAACTTTTTATGTTGGACTTACTAAAGTATGGGGTGGTAGAAAAAAATAAAAAGGAAAAAACTCCCTAAATCAATGCACAGACAGCTGTAATTTATCCTCTATATTAGGAAGGTTGGAAGAAGAATGATTCAGTTAAGTGTGGTTGTATGCAAAAAAATTCAAAGGAGGCTAACTTGCTATTCTTCCATAATTAACAGACTCCATGACATACTCCTCAACGGAGATTGCGTATCCTGGCCAGCCAAGGGCAGAATCAGCATTTGTCAGGAGCATAGCCTACGGCCCCTGGGCACCTGCAGGCCAGCTATGGGAGGGTTAGTCCGGGCAAACATGGTTAGGGAGTGAAGGGAGCTCTGCTGGTCCCGGGTTTCCAAGTGCTCTCTCAATCTGTGTGTTCAGAAAGCCCACCTCTTTGGTTTCTCTGTCAGACCATGGACGAGGGAGGAAGAAGCAGGTATTACTCTCCGTGATTTACAGACAAGGAAACAAAGTCTGGGAGAAGGTGAGTAATGTGCCCACCAACAGGGAGGTTGGTTTGACTCTAAAGACTACCTTGTCACTGCCAGGGAAGAGACTATGCTGACTGCCCCCCAGGTGGGAGTCCGTTGCTGCAATGACTGTGGAACACTACCAGCCTCAAGTGGTCGGGGACCAGAACTGACTCGTGCTCTGTAACACGGTGGACAGTCTCCACCCCAGGAAGAGCTGGCCCGCCCC
>NW_023190111.1:0-824 GCF_002007445.2 Ailuropoda melanoleuca | reverse complement strand
TTCCCATCTTAGGTTTACAACAGCCTGAGAAACAGGCACGGAAGGAGTCACTGCTCTCAGTTTCTAAAGAAACAGCTCAAGGCTCAGAGAGGCAGTAATTAGCCAAACTCTCTACGCCATATGTGGTAAATGAAGATATCGNGTGGTAAATGAAGATATCAAGCCTGGTGCCAGATCTTTCCATTTCAAGACCTCTGCCCCTTCTTTACATTTTGTTTATTTGAGCATTTCTTCATCTTGTTGCCCACTTATTTGTTTGATGAAATTAAAGAAGGTGGAGGTCAATAATAATGTCAGGTCCATAAAATTGATTTGAGATGCCTACTTTTCCAGGTGAATAACCACCTGACACATTATGCAGTCTGTTAGTTGAAGGTGTTTGACCTCTTGTTTTTGTTTGTTTGGACAGTTAAAACAATTGGGTGATAACAATTGACAATAGAGAAACCACTCAGCAATTCACTTTTATTATTTTTAAAAATTGACCTTGAGCTCATAAAACTAACAGCTGTCTACACATACATAAACTTCAGAGAAAATAGTCTGTCTTATAAAATGTCTTTAATGTGAATGTTAACTAGTCAGAAGCCAAGTAGTATTAATTTAATATGGAGAAGAGGGAGGAACCCAAATACATTTGAATGACAGAACTCAAAATAAGGTCATTTTGAAGACATAAACAAAGTGTCTGGGATGTTCTGGGTGATTACATTTCAGTAAGAGAAACCCTGTTTCATAGGGAACCACACTGGATCTGATGGTACTAAGAGCTAATGCGCACTGAGCATCTATTATGCACCTGGCACCATCTTGATCTCTGCATT
>NW_023190110.1:9784-9990 GCF_002007445.2 Ailuropoda melanoleuca | reverse complement strand
TATTAAAAAGACATAAAGGAGAAAACGTGAGTTATTCATTAAGAATCTTTGAAATATTTAATCATTTTTTTTAAAAAAGGAAATCTGGCTAAGAATTTTATAAGATCTCTATAAAAATTGGGTCCCTTGAAATGGCCCCCAAATCACAAGTATGGCATTTCCACTCAATAAATGGTCTCATGCTATCATGTAAATTTTCTCCCCCC
>NW_023190110.1:0-1207 GCF_002007445.2 Ailuropoda melanoleuca | reverse complement strand
AAATAAATAAATAAATAAATAAATAAAAAATAAATAAATAGATTAATTAATTTAGACATAGACCTTATACCCTCACAAAAATTAACTCAAAATGGATAATAGACCTAAAGGTGAAATGCAAGGCTATAAACCTCCTAGAAGATAACAGATGAGAAAACCTAGATGACCTTGGATATGGTGATGCCTTTTTAGATACAAACACAATCTATAAAGGAAATAATTAATAAGATGGACTTCATTAAAATCAATTCCTGCTCTGTGAAAGATAATGAAAAGAAAGAAGACAAGCCATAGACTAGGAGAAAATATTTGCAAAAGATAAATCTGATAGAGAAAGTTACCCAAAATATACGAAGAAGTCTTAAAACTCTACAATAAGAAAACAGCCTGATTTTTTTTAAAATCAGGGCCAAACACCTTAACAGACACCTCACTAAACAATATATACATATGGCAAACAAGCATATACAAAGATGCTCCATGTCGTATGTCGTCAGAGAAATGCATATTAACACAATGACACACCACCACATGTCCACTAGAATATCCCAAATCCAGAACACTGGCAATACCAAATGCTGGTGAGGATGTAGAGCAATTTTCCCAGCACCATTTATTAAAGAGACTGTCTTTTTTCCACTGGATTTTTTTTCCTGCTTTGTCAAAGATTAGTTGCCCAAAGAGCCGAGGGTCCATTTCTGGGTTCTCTATTCTGTTCCATTGGTCTATGTGTCTGTTTTTGTGCCAGTACCATGCTGTCTTTATGATCAAAGCTTTGTAGTATAGCTTGAAATCGGGTAACATGATGCCCCCAGCTTTGCTTTTCCTTTTCAACAATATCTTGGCGATTCGGGGCCTTTTCTGGTTCCACACAAATTTAAGGGCTGTTTGTTCCAGTTCTTTGAAAAATGTCATTGGTATGTTGATTGGGATGGCACTGAAAGTGTAGATTGCTCTGGGTAGCATAGACATTTTAACTGTTAATTCTTCCAATCCATGAGCATAGAATATTTTTCCATCTTTTTGTGTCTTCTTCAATGTCTTTCAAGAGTGATTCATAGCTTCTAGAATATAGATCCTTAACGTCTCTGGTTAAGTTAATTCCGAGATAACGTATGACTTTTGATGCTATTGTGAATGGAATGGATTCCCTAATTTCTCTTTCTTCAGTCTCATTGTTCATGTATAGAAATGCAACTGATTTCTG
>NW_023190109.1:0-989 GCF_002007445.2 Ailuropoda melanoleuca | reverse complement strand
CGTCCTGGAATTGCCCTGTGTGGGTAGATACTTCTGCTCTCTAAACCCCTCCCTTACCTGCACAACTGGGGCAGTGACTCTCCATCTAGTCTTTCCCACAGTGTCCACGCAGAAGCCCTCAGCCCCCTTCAGGGGATGGCAGCACGCTGTCATGGTCGCAAGGGGCAGCTCGGCTTTCACCTCTTGGGCCACTGCTGTGAGGCACACGCTGTACAAGTCCTCAACTCTTGAAACCTCACTTTTCTCACCTAGAAGATGGAGAAATTAATGTCTATGTCGTAAGAATGGATGACAATAAAGTAGAACGATCTGTGACTCAGTGAGATTAGTATGCCTGGTCTACGTTAAACAATAACTTTAGAGCAACTCGAATCAAACAAGAGTGTAGATCAGATGAGCCTAGGTTCAAGCCTCCACACAGCTGGCCCTCAGTTCGTCACATATCCCCAAGCTAGTGTCTTAACTTGGTAGATCTCAATTTCCTCACTGAAAGACGGGTGTAGGTATGATAATCCATTTATTCTTGTATTCTTATGAACAACACCAGATGGTGTGGTACCATACATCAGGCACTGTGCTACAAGGTGGGAATGCAAAGACACGAAAGGAGCACGCCCAGCACTGGGACCACCGAGCCCCCTAGAACACGGGCAGCCGAATTGCAGTCCTGGCTAAATACTGGAGTTCCCTGAGTAGGTTACACAATCCTGATGCCAGGGATTCTGATTAGGAGGGCTTGAGGTGTGGTTTTAGGAGGGATTCAGAGCTTCCCCATAGACCCCAGTAGGCAGCACACATGGAAAAGTACCACTTTCATCACTCTCAGAGAATTCCATTACACCAGATTTGTTGCAGAACACTTCCCTCAGACACCATTTCAAGTACTGAAAACACAGAGGTGGGGTGGTCTTCAATGCAGGGACAGGGTGTCCCAACTCCCACACACTTTATGTCAGCTCAAAGGGAGTCAGAAGTTCCACTGGAGGTCT
>NW_023190108.1:0-767 GCF_002007445.2 Ailuropoda melanoleuca | reverse complement strand
CCTGCAGCTGTGGGGAGGGGAGAACTGTAAGTAGTGTGCTGCTGTGTGTATCACAGTATCACAGAGCAGGGACAAACCCTGGGAGCCTTTAAGACTCTATGGCCTCGTGACTACCACAGTACCTGAGGGAGTGTGGTATTAAATAGTAGATAAAAGACATCATGACAGGTTGAGAGAAAGACCACAGAAGGAAGAAACAAGTTTTATATTTTACTAGTGTTAATGCTACATTTTTNCCTTCCTTGGACAAGGGGCTCCACCTGTCCATTTTAAAGCAGGCCCTGCAAATAACGTAACAGACCCCTGAAATATCCAAGATGAGCTGAGCCACACATTCCCTGTTCCTTCTGTGTAAGTCACCAATTGGGGCAGTCACTGACCGAGAGCTGAGGGAGTAAAGTGAGGCCCCAGAATATTGTTCAAGGGGCATTTCGTTCACATGCACACAGAGTGACAGGGATGTGTTCTTCCTCATGAGCCGTCATTAACCCTTACACTCTATTTCAGATGGAGCCAATCAGAGCTTGGTTAGTGACACCAACTCAATGACAGAGGCAGAGCTATAGTACTTCATTGGTTTCCCTTTTAGTAGAGGAGTTTCAGCTGCACTCTCTATGTAATTGCTCTTGTGCATGGGCTTGCTCTGGGAAAATGATGGCAAAGGCTAGAATAGGGGTCAGGGGTATAAAGATGCCTCTCAGCCTTGGGGAATTGGAAAGATCTTATGCAGAAGCACTTCCCCAAAACCTTTTGTACAGTTAAACCTC
>NW_023190107.1:0-1324 GCF_002007445.2 Ailuropoda melanoleuca | reverse complement strand
CTCCCTGTGGCCGGATTCGGAATGCTTTGAAGATGGTGAATGATGATAGAATTGGATTATAACACAAGCATCACATAAATACCCACAAATCCCTGCTGACATAAAGAAATCACCGAATACATAAACACCTGGTGGAGAGGGACCGCTCCTCCTGACAGAAGAATTCCAGCTAAGAACGTAGGGCGGCAGAGCCCCGAAGTCACCCCAAACACCACAGCAGTGATCGCTGCTTTCAAGACCACCGGCGGCGGCACAGTGCTGAGGGCAGAGAGTGAGCGGCAGCAGGGTTCCTGCACAGGTTCACGTTCTCCTCCAAGGTGTTTATTAGTCACGGGGAAAACTGCAATGGAAAACCCCGGCAGACCCCACCCTAGCCTAGTGACCAAGGTCGATGTCCCATCAGACACACACACACCACGTACCCCCGATGCTGTGCGTCCCTGCTGGGGAGCTCGGCCCGTTCCCATAACTCCCTGAGACCGTGTCGGCAGGCCACGGGCACACGGCCTACAGTACCCACCCTCTGGGGTCGTGGCCACTACGAAGGGATGGTGCAGGGTGGGAGCCTAGCCTGGGTCCTTGAACAGGGAGAGGACATTAGTGGGAGCACTATTTATTTAAAAAAAAAAAGTTTTTTTTTAAGATTTTATGTTTATATAATCTCTACACCCAATGTGGGGCTTGAACTCACGACCCTGAGATCAAGAGTCACACCACACTCCACCGACCGAGGCAGCCACGCATCCCAGTGGGAATGCTGTTTTAAACATGGCCCGTGCTTGGCCTGTTCGTGGGAATGAACAGGCAGGGGAGCAATCGATGAGGTAGAGAGAGGGGATCGAAGGAAGGGAGTCTGTGGGAGGGTGAGGGGCTGCCCTTCCCTTCCTGCCTCCCTGGCCTGGGCTGCATTTTGGGGTGAGAGCTCCTTCATCCGCAGCAGGGTGGAGAGATCTAAGCTGCTGTTGGACGAGGACTAGAGTGTTTTGACCCCGCAGAGACTGTCCCGGGCTTCTGATGGTGCTTCTGCAGTACCACACTTGGCCCGGGGCCAGGCCCACAGGCTTAGTGAATAAAGATATGTTGGCAGCCTTCCTCAGGGGCCCCACATGTTAGGGTGTCTTCCTCGGGGTTTTCCAAGTCCTTCTGGTGCTTGAGAATGGCTGATCTCCATCTTTCCCTTTCAGGGCACATGGACCCTCTGTACCCCGACCTCCCAGGATCATCTGGTCTGTCCCTCAGTCACCACTTGAGTGGTGTGTGTGTGTGTGTGTGCACGCGCGCGCGTGCGCGCCTGGCCTCTGCCAGCCCTTTTGTGTTCTAACGC
>NW_023190106.1:270-704 GCF_002007445.2 Ailuropoda melanoleuca | reverse complement strand
GCAAAGGCAGTCCTAAGGGGGAAATACATAGCCATCCAAGCCTCACTCAAAAGAATAGAAAAATTTAAAATCCAGTTTTTATACTCTCACCTCAAGAAGCTGGAACAGCAACAGAGGAACAGGACTAATCCACTCACGAGGAAGCAGTTGACCAAAATTAGAGCAGAAATAAATGCATTAGAAACCAGAAGTACAGTAGAGCAAATCAACAGGACTAGAAGCTGGTTCTTTGAGAGAATCCATAAAATTGATAGACCACTGGCAAGACTTATCCAAAAGAAAAGAGAAAGGACTGAAATTAATAAAATTATTAATGAAAAAGGAGAGGTCACAACCAACAACATTGAAATTGGAAGGATTATTAGAAATTTTTATCAACAGCTATATGCCAAAAAACTAAGCAATCTGGAAGAGATGGAGGCCTTCCTGGAAAC
>NW_023190106.1:0-264 GCF_002007445.2 Ailuropoda melanoleuca | reverse complement strand
CTGGAAACTTATAAACTACCAAGACTGAAACAGGAAGAAATAGATTTCTTAAACAGGCCAATTAATTATGAGGAGATTGAGTCTGTGATAAACAACTTCCCAAATAACAAAATTCCAGGCCCGGATGGTTTTCCTGGGGAATTCTACCAAACATTCAAAGAAGAAATAATATCTATTCTCCTAAAGTTATTTAAAAAAATAGAAACAGAAGGAAAGCTACCAAACTCATTCTATGAAGCTAATATTACCTTGATCCCCAAACCA
>NW_023190105.1:0-597 GCF_002007445.2 Ailuropoda melanoleuca | reverse complement strand
TAGGAGCCTGCTTCTTCCTCTCCCTCTCCCCTGCTGTGTTCACTCTCTCACTGGCTGTCTCTATCTCTGTCGAATAAATAAATAAAATCTTAAAAAAAAAAGAAACAAATTCTTTCTTTCTGGGACATTTTCTTGCNTTCTGGGACATTTTCTTGTGTTCTTTGTTTGGTAATTCTCTCCATTTTCCCTCCTGGAATCCCTTTCTAGAACTCTCATCAGCCATGTGTTGTATCACTGAAGTGATTCTTTAATTTTCTTACATTTGTTTCTCATATTGTTCATCTCCTTGTCTCTCTCTACTTGCTTTTTTTATTAAGTTCAATTAGCCAACATATAGCACATCTTTAGTTTTTGATGTATTGTTCAGTGATTCATTAGTTGCATGTAACACCCAGTGCATCACATGTGCCCTCCTTAATTCCCATCACCCTGTTACCCTATCCCCCCACCCACCTCCCTATCTACAACCCTCAGTTTGTTTCCTGGAGTCAAGAGTCTCTCATGGTTTTTCTCCTTCTCTGATTTCTTCCCATTCAGCTTTCCCTCCCTTCCCCTATGGTCCTCTGCTATTCCTTGTATGCCACATGTGAGTGAAAC
>NW_023190104.1:0-2806 GCF_002007445.2 Ailuropoda melanoleuca | reverse complement strand
GAGGGTGGCGGCATATGTGGCGGCGTCCCTCCTGCTCTGATCCTGGGGTGATCCCAGGCGTTCTCCTAAAGCCCCTGCCAAGGCTTCAGGCCCTTGGCAGTGTGCCAGACAGTTCGAGAGCAGCCCCCCCTCGGGAGCCCCTGGTGGCGGCCGGTCAGGACTTACAGACGATCCCCTCCCCCGCCCCCTATCTCAGAAGCCACTTAATGAATTCCAGCCGGTGGCCGGGGAGGCGGGGGAGCATCGCAGAGCCCCGGCCGCCGCAGTCTGTAGTGCTGAGTCTGCAGGGTTCTCATCCTTGGAATGGAGGGCAGGGCTGCTTACCGGAGACCGGGGTGAGCACGCCTCCCCTCTCCAGCAGCCCGGGACAGCAGGCCAGTGGGACACAGACTGCCTGGGATCTGGGAGGCAGCCCCAGCGCCTCTTTTGCATTGGGATGGCTGCTTACGTTTCGCAGCTGACCAGGCCTCCTGAGCTCCTCGTGCTAGGCCCAGCTCGTCGTGTGTGCTGTGTGTGGTCTGGGCAGCTGGACGCTCTGGAGAGAGCTTGCAAGACTGGAAGGGGAGCTTAGGGTCAGAGGCTGTCTTGACTTAGGCTTCATTGTCCAGGGGACAGAACTGTGGCCTTCTAAGGCAAGCAAGGAAGGGGACTGCGACTTCTGTCTCTTGACCCTGACCCACATTATCACTGCTGCACAATGCCATCCCTTGGGAGCTCAGACTATTCTTGACTCTCCCCAGGGAGACCAGTGTCAGTTCTTCTCTCTGGGCCGCTGCCTGGGGGGAATAGAGTGGGCTGCCACGTCCCCAGGGCCAGGGGCCACTTGGTCTACAGAGGGTGGGACCAGGAGCTCCGGCCTGGTCTCTGCTACACCCAAAGCTTGGCAACTGCTGAGTTACATGACTCCTTAAAAGGGGCTTTAAATCCTGGGTCTCCGTCATCCCGTGTTGTAAATGCTCTGCCTTCCCGCAAGCCAGTCCTGTCTGTCTCCCTCCAGACCGAGCCCCATGTCCGGCTGCAGTGCCGTCCTCAGTGATGGTGGCCTTGAGTTTTGCCCATGGTGGAGCAAGGTGAGCTGCTGGTCATAGGACATGTGTGAGCGGAGGCCGAATGTCCGCAAACAAGTCGAGGGAGCCAGGGCAGAGAACAGGCTGCTTCCCTCCGGCCGTGGGATGGGCAGGCCTGATGTGCACAAGCATGGGGAGGGGCACAGCATGTGGCAAACAGATTGGGGGCCCCAAGCTCCCGGAGGAGAGCTGAACCAGAGCAGCATATAGATGTCCAGGAGCCAGAGAAATGGAACAAAGACAGTGAGTGGCAGGAGGGGGATAGGGCTGCACCATGGGAAGGGCCTAGGCAGAGCAGTGCGGCCCGAGGAGGGAGCATGAAACCCCAGAGGGTGCTGGCCGGGCAGGGTGCTGGCCGGGAGGAAGCTGAGGATGGGCAAAGGGTCAGAGAACCTGGCAGCTGGGCCTGATGGGGGACGGAGAGGTGGTGTCACTGCACAGATCAGGGTTGGGAGGCACCAGGGTCATTTCGGACTTGTCGACCGGGAGCCACAGAGGTTACTCCTGGAACTCTGCCCACCTGACGGCGGCAGCGCTGGCTTGCCTGCCTGCTTCTCCGCTTATAGAACCACTTCCTTGAGGTATAGTGCACGTATGGTACGGTCCAGCCCGCTCGCATGAGCTTTGTAGGATCCACAGTGACGCAGCCATCACAGTTCGAGAGTGTTTCCATCACCCCAAAGGAAGCCTCGCCTCCTTTCCCGGCCATCGCCCTGCCCCCACAGCTCTCAGCCCTAGGCAGCTTCTGATCTGCTTTCCATCGTTGCCTGTTCTGGGTTCTCAATATAAATAGAATCCTAGAACACATGGTCTTTTGTGGTTGGCTTCTTAGTAGCTCATCTCCCTGTGGTAGCCTGTATCAGAGCTCCATTCCTTTTTGGGGCTGAGTACTAGCTTGTCATACAGATGGACCCAGCCAGCAGGGGATGGACAGTGGGGTTGTTGTCCCTCCTCAGCTGTTAAGAGTAGTGCTGCAAGCACTCGTGTACAGGTTTTTGTTCCAGCGCCTTTCTTCAGTGCTCTTGAGTAGATACTAGGAGTGGAATTGCTGGGTCACGTGACAGCTGTGTTTAGCATTTGAGGGACTGCCCGACTGCTTTCCAAAGGAGCCGCCCCATTTTACTCCCCCGCCAGCAGAGCCAGGCTTCTGGTCCCTCCACATCCTCGCCAGCATTTCTATCCGACTTTGTGATTCTAGCCATCCTAGGGGAGGGGGAGGAGGGGGGAATCTCATGATTTTGATTTGCGTTTCCCTGGCCACTAATGACCTTGAGCATCTCCTTGGGTGGCATTGGGCATTAGTTTATCACCTTTGGAAAAATGGCTGCTCAAGTCCCGTTTTTTAATTGGGTCATTTGTATTTTTATTATTGAGTTGTAAGTGTTCTTTATATATTCTAAATATGAGTTCCTTATCAGAGATATGGTTTGCAAATATTTTCTCCCACTTTGAGGGTTGTCTTTCCACTTTCATGACCGTGTCCTTTGAAGCACAAAAGTTTTATTTTTTTAATTTTTATATTTTATTTATTTTTTTACGTAATCTCCACACCCAAGTGGGGCTTGAACCTACAACCTCGAGATCAAGAGTCTCATGCTCTACCCACTGAGCCAGCCGGGTGCCCCTGAAGCACAGAAGTTTTAAGTTTTAATGTAGTCCAGTTTATTTTTTTTTGTTGCCTGTGTTTTGTGTGTGTGGTGTTTTTTGTTTTTTTTTTTTTTTTTTTTTTTTTTTTTAAA
>NW_023190103.1:0-873 GCF_002007445.2 Ailuropoda melanoleuca | reverse complement strand
CAACTACTGTTCACAAGGGAAAGAATTTCCAGGCTCCTGTTCCCACTGCTGGCTGACTAATCTGGGTTTTTTTGTTGTTGTTGTTGTTGTTTTTTAAGATTTTATTTATTCATTTGAGAGAGAAAGACACAGAGAGAGCACAAGCAGGGGGAGAGGCAGAGGGAGAGGGAGAGGGAGAAGCAGATTCCCTGATGAGCTGGGAGCCCGATGTGGGGCTCGATCCCAGGACCTGGAGATCATGACCTGAGCCAAAGGGAGACGCTTAACCATCTGAGGCACCCAGGCACTCCACTAATCTGGGGTGCCTAATAAAGGGATAGACCCCACTTTCTCAGGCACAGCTACCCCTGTCTCCACCGATGCTGCGTCTTCAGCCCTTCCCCGCTAGGAGCTCAGGTTGTTGCCGAGCAGTGAAGTTCTGGACTAACTAGTGAATGTCTGCTTTAAGTGGGATTTCTAATGCCTTTTCCAAAGCCTGCAGAGATCCGCTGGCATTCTGTTTATTTTATTTGCTCCATCCCTGCTCAGGACAAGATATTGAAGGTGAATTATTTATACCTCAAGAAACCGAAAGAAAGAGGGAAGAAAAAAAAGAAAGAAAGAAAAAGCAAGAAAACTGTAATTTCTGTGTGGCTGTCTTGCACATTTCTGCCTTTCTCACTAAAAANAAAAAAAATATTTTATTCTTCCTTCATTTTTGAAAATTTCATTTGTGCACTGCGACTGGAGGATGACATTATTGATTTATTTAAAATATTTATTTAAAATATTTATGCTGAATTACAACATCAAGATAGACACACTGTTCAAAACAATATGCCGGCAAAGTTTGTTTTGAATGGAAAGTTGGGCGGGCTGTGTCTACAAACATCA
>NW_023190102.1:0-806 GCF_002007445.2 Ailuropoda melanoleuca | reverse complement strand
GGCAGATGCTTAACCACTGCGCTATCCAGGTGCCCTGAAGGTAAAGGTTTTAATGCCGATAATCTAATCTAGAAGTGTTTTTTTTTTTAAACCAACTGGACCAAATCCTCCAAAAAAAGCATGAAAATGATTAGCAGTCACTTAGGAGAATTTCTACAAACAGATAGGAAAAAAATGGAAGAAGATTTGTTAAGTGAGTGCTGGAGAGATTCCAAGGGAGCAGAATATGACTAATTAGAGAATTGGATGTTGCAAAGTGGATAGTTGAACCTGGAAGATCTTGGCATTGAGTAAACTGAAGGTAAAGCTTTAAAAAATAAGGTTGACTTCTGAGAAAAGTTAATAGATTAAACACATGCTTATACTTGCTTCTTCCCTCAATCACACCAAATGGCAACAAAAGAATTTTTTAGAAGACTAAAACTACAAGAAGGGGAAGAGTGAAAGAGAAGACAGCAAAAAGGAAGTTTTGGAAACAGGAAAGCTGATGGAAATGAGTGAAAAATTCTTAGCAAACCTATGAAAAAAGAATCCTATGGTAGCAGTGAGGAAAGGCAGAAATCCATCTGATTTACAAAGAGGAATTGTCCAAAGGCTCAGGGATGGGTGGTACTAGACTCCTCTGGAAGTGGAGATTGAATAAGAAGGATTGTTTGAAAGTCTATTTAAGAGCTATGGAGATCCCACATTGCCTCCCATACTCTGATGAGCCACCTGATGAATGACCCTTCTTTAACCCTGGAAAAAGAATACAGTTAGATTCTCTAGAGGGGATAAGTAGATGGAACTTCAATTTCAGTTGAGGA
>NW_023190101.1:359-599 GCF_002007445.2 Ailuropoda melanoleuca | reverse complement strand
CAATGTCAGAATCATCGGCATCCCTGAGGGGGTGGAGAAAAACAAAGGTCTAGAAGAGATATTTGAACAAAACGTAGCTGAAAACTTCCCTAATCTAGCAAAGGAAACAAACATTCATGTCCAAGAGGCAGAGAAGACCCCTCCCAAGCTCAACCACGACAAACTTATGCCACGTCACATCGTAGTGCAATTCTCAAATATTAGATCCAAGGATACAGTATTGAAAGTGGCCAGGGCAAA
>NW_023190101.1:0-224 GCF_002007445.2 Ailuropoda melanoleuca | reverse complement strand
GCAGCCAAGGATCCTTTATCCAGCAAGGCTGTCATTCAGAATTGATGGAGAAATAAAGACCTTCCAGAATCGCCAGTCATTGACCAATTTCGAAACCATGAAACCAGCCCTACAGGAGATATTAAGGGGGTTTCTATAACAGTAAAAAGGCCTCAAGAGTGATACAGAACAGAAAGTCACAATCTGTAGAAACAAAGACTTTACTGGCAACATGGCATCATTAA
>NW_023190100.1:0-1148 GCF_002007445.2 Ailuropoda melanoleuca | reverse complement strand
GTATTTTCAATTTTCCCATGTTGTGAAGACTGTTTGGATTCACATCCATGTACATACATCTTCCCACATTTGTGCTATTTCCTCAGTATACATTTCTAGAAAGAGAATTGCTNTCCCACATTTATGCTATTTCCGCAGTATACATTTCTAGAAAGAGAATTGCAGTTCAGAAGTATGTACACTTTTATTTCTCTTGATACACCTTGTCAGGCAAATTTCTTGGTCATGAAGCTAATTACAAGTAAAAATCAAATATCGTAGCCCTTGCTAAATGTTCTTTTGATCTGATAGGCCAGAAATATATTTCTCCAACTGATAATGTAGGGTTCATCCCTGGGGGATGCAGTGAGGCGGTCTTAGAGACAAGGCAAGTGAAACCAAGCCACTTCTGCCTGGTACAGATGATAAAAAGCAGAGTATACAATGATGGTGGACCAGATTCTTCCCATTCCACTTGCCAAACATGTAAATGAAATCTTACCTAGGAAGGAAATCTGAGTGTCAGGATGCTAAACCGCAGGCTTTTGTGCCTGTCTCAAGGAAAAGAGTGAAGTGCTGGGGGATTGGGAGGAAACAGGTATTTGTTCATTGAAAAGCTCAAGAACAACAGGTGACAAATCAAGGCCACAAAACGATGCATTATATGGTAAATCTGCTTTATTTAGCAATTAGAAGAAAGCAAAGAACAGAGGGAACTTCACAGGGATACAGACTCTGTACATTGTAGAACTAGTCACTTCTGCTTTTAAGACCATTGCAAGATAGGAGGAACCTAACACTGGGAACGTAGAGAATTCCTGGGTACCTGGAAGCAACGGGCAAGTTGCCGTGTTCTGGAGTAGGACCCAGGCAGTGTTTCTGTAATGAAAATGGGCAAAGGTAATTTCCTTCTGATTCTCAACCTCATATACAAAATAATGGAGGCAAGAGAGTAATATTTTGTTAAAACCTGAGCCCCAGTTGTGGTTATATTATGATGTAAAGCAGAGGTTGACCTATGGTGAGCAATGGAAGCTCAGGTGGGGCAGGTGTCAGCAGTGAAGAGACCTGAGGGACTCAACAACTTTAGCTCAAACTCAGAAAGTAAGAGAAATCAGAGGCAGGAGAGGAGAAGTAGCCTGAGAGAGGGCAATGCCGCTGTAGACGGG
>NW_023190099.1:0-1051 GCF_002007445.2 Ailuropoda melanoleuca | reverse complement strand
GGTATTTACACTGACAATGTTGTATCAGTCCTGTTCAATGACATGACTGTCCTTCCCTCTGCTGACAGACAGACACATCAGGCCTCTAGCCTCCCTTAGTGTCACACTCCATTAGGCACCCCTCACTTAAAACTTGCTGGTGTTTCTGCCTCAAACCTTGCCTTGCCGCTTGGCTACCACCTTTGCCTCGGATTTTACTGGTCTTAAGCTCAGGTTTGTTTGACAAAGCACCTGCCAACTTCAGCTTTGGCTACTTCAAGACTCTTACGCCAAATTGCGTATTTCTTGGCATATGGCACATCCATGTTACGTCTCTGGCCTGTTTGCGTTGGGCCACATCTGAGTCTAGATCAGANGTTGGGCCACATCTGAGTCTAGATCAGGCAATTTCCATCAATCCCTCACTGCCATGAGATGGAGGAGCTCACATGTCAAACTGCAGGCTGTGTCCTGCAGGCAAAAAGATTTATAACCTCCAGCTCCAGAACTTCAGAGCCACTGTCCCAATCAATATTATAGGTTCAAATGTTGACCTGAAGAGTTTTTGTCAAGGTTTTATGCCCAGCCCACAGTTTTTCCTAAATTAAATGAGTTGGGTTGAGCTCTCCTACATATTTTTTAAACCAAAAGGCCAGTTAATGTCTCACCAAGATAGAGAATGTGTTCCTGCCTCCCCATACCCCCAACTCTCTCTCCTTTTTTTCCCTCTCTCATACAATTTAATTTAATTATATTCACATAATGTGTTAATGCGTCCTTTTCTCATCCAAAACTGTGTATTCCTTACAGTTGGATGAAAAATGAGTCTTATGCATGTTTGTGCTCTGCCCCCGTGGGTCTAGCACATGACCTAGAATAAAGTAGTTTTTCCTGATTATTCTTTTCGAGTGATTAAAGCCATAAATACAGGTGCTAACTTCTTTGGAAATATTTGTTGCCAAGGTCAAACACTTGTCCAAGAATTATTTCCAGCCTCAAACAGTTTTTCAAAGACTATAAAGCAGGAGGAAGACAAATATCAACAAATTCTGGAAATCCTTTTAGCAGGACT
>NW_023190098.1:0-1196 GCF_002007445.2 Ailuropoda melanoleuca | reverse complement strand
TGGCGCATACCAAGCCTAAAAACTCTGGGCTAGCTGAGCTTCTCCATGGCTCTTGTGAACAAGCATGGCACAAATACTCCTGGCCCTGAGTTGATTTATCTTGATGTTTGGTTGAATTCCTCACATTTTGGATCTCTTTGGTAACCTTTTCACCCCGTTCTTTTTTAAGGTGGCTGGCTGGCTGTTATAATTCATCATGAACGCATCTTACTCCAAGCCTGGCTCCCCTGACAGAAGGAACAGCCGGTCTTCGAGAGGTCAAAGACATTTTTCTCCCTTCGTCTTTCTCAGTTTCCAGCATAGATTTGTCACTCTGAGAAAGCATGAATTCTGGATTTGATGTACTTTAATTGATTTCACCCTCGACAAGTCAGACTGTCCATCAGCTCGCTCCTTGGGCTTCCCTGAACTTTCCTTAAGGCTAAGGTTTTCATCTGTCCCTGGACCCAAGCTGTCACCAAGCAATTTACTCCCCTCTCCAGCCCCCAGGAGCTATCTCATTTTCGTTCCCATAACTCTCCTGAGAGAAGAGGAAGAGAAGTGGGATAGCACAGGAGAAAGATGTTCAACGAAGAAAAATTAGAGCAGGATAAAAACAAGAAGTATGGGTGGGAAATCCTTATCAATTGTCAGCTCTTCTGCTGAATTCATCTGATTGCTTTGTATTGCTAGTGGGGTGAGATCAGGGCAATTGTGGATGTATAGGTGGATGGATGGGAGGATGGATGGATGGATGGATGGATGGATGGATGGATGCCTGGACAGATGGATAAATGGCCTAACAGATGGATGGCTGAATGCATACTTTGATTAATTGGTAGGCAGGCAGACAGAAAAGCATACAGATGAATGTATCAGCAAATAAAAGAATGCCAGGCACAATCACTAAAAATTTGACTCATCTAGTAGAACTTGAAATGTTTATGTATTGTCTTGCATATGCTAGAAACTGAAACAAGCATGAAGGATGANGTCTTGCATATGCTAGAAACTGAAACAAGCATGAAGGATGAGAAATCATACATAGTCCCCATCACCAAAGAGCTCACACTCAAAAAAAGGAAGAAGAGCATATGACCATAAGGCACAAGATAGTTTATATTAAGAACATTTACAATATAGTAAGGATAAAGGAGAAGGGGAGGGGGACTTTCAGAGACATCTCATTGAAGCTCAGTAAATAATTAAAGTAATAA
>NW_023190097.1:0-912 GCF_002007445.2 Ailuropoda melanoleuca | reverse complement strand
ACCCTTTCTTCTAACAGCTTGGTTGTCTCACAATTCCATCAAGAGCATGCTGTTCTTACCATGTACCTCTGTGTTTAGTGTACTTGGGTTACCTCTTCAGTCAACACTCCCTTCTCTGAGTTCTTTGACACTCCATTCCCACAATTTCCTTTNACTCCCACAATTTCCTTCCAGAGGGTGGGTCCCTGACTTCATATTTATAGCATGTGATCTCCCATCCTGTGTCATCACAGTTTTTGGACCGAGTCCACCCTCCACCCACCATTTAAATCAATTACATCCTCTCTGAAGAAATTCACCAAGATAGCAAAGCCTCCAAGACCAAATCAATCACTAGTTGTTCTTGGAGCTGGAAATCATGCAGAATCAGGAGCCATGGAAGCCCTTGGGGCTATGTGTGCTAATTAATACACATGAGATTCTGACTGCAGGCACTTAGCAGCAGAAAAAGAACCAAATGAGGACAGTGAGAACAAAAGCGGAGGCAGAGGAGAAGAACAGAGAAGAGGGGACAAACACAGCTATTTTCTTCCCCAGGGCTTTTTAGTTGTTCCCTGAGAAAACTCAACAGTTTTTCATCCCCTTTGATTCTACTGCCTACCACCGTAATTTTAATAAATATGGTAGTGAGGCCAACATGACAGGGTCTTGTCTTTGATAGCTGATAAATAATGTCCCTTTGGCTATCCCTGTATCAATTCCAAATCCATATTTCAAGGCTCAAATTCTTTCTTGAATCACATGAAAGGATAAGAACACAATTCCAATTTACACAGATTATTCCTTCCCTGAATATACCACACAGTCTGTGCCTTACAAGTAATCCTAGATGGGATCAACGTCCACCTGTGATCTAATGACATTGATAGGCTATGAGTAACTAGATTGAAACCTTCTTTATGGCAGAGGTAA
>NW_023190096.1:0-639 GCF_002007445.2 Ailuropoda melanoleuca | reverse complement strand
TAGAATCTAGTTAATTTCAGGCTTTTAAAATGTGTAGACTTGATTTCTGACCCAACATACCGTCTATTTGGATAATATTCTATGACCATTAGAAAAGAATGTATTCTGCACTTATTATGGAATGGTCCGTATATGTGAATTAGGTGACTGGGGGAGANGGGCCCTCGGGGGCTCTTGTGGGAGAAGGAAGTTGGGTAAGGGGACCCCAGGCAGTGGTGACCTCACTTCCCTGACAACAGAGCCCAACAGAATTTGGAACCCGGGTAACCAGGCACCCACAGTCCAGAGCCAAACCCCTGCCCAGCTCATTTCGTTGGAGATCCTCGAACGAAGAACATGTTTTCGTGCTGCATCCCCAAGTCCGGATGCTGCAGGCTGAGGAGAGCGCGCCCTGCAAACACTTCCCCTCGCTGGGGAGGTCGTGTCAGGGCTCCCCGACGCCTCTGGCCATTTGGCCGGAAGGACCGAAAGGTGACACCAGGAGGCCCAGAGCCGGCCAGCCCAGCCCCACACACTCTGATCTGACTATGCAGCCCCAGGTCCCCTCCGTGTGAGCGTGTGCGTGTGCGTGTGCGTGTGTGTGTGTGTGTGTGTAAGAGGGTTCATGTAGGGTGGGGCCACTCCGAACAGAAGCAGGCT
>NW_023190095.1:0-576 GCF_002007445.2 Ailuropoda melanoleuca | reverse complement strand
ATTTCCCATGACATCCAATGAATGAATGAAGACTCATATCCTCAACTTGGAGGCCTCTATGTTAAAATTAAACGATTAAATGGAATTTGTACAAAACCTAGCCATATGTGATTTATTAAAATCTGTGAATTCATAGATTNATTCATAGATAAAGCAGTTTGCCCTTCCCAGTATGGGATGGCCTGAGCCAATCAGTTTAGGGCCTGAATAGAGCAAAAGGGGGAGGGAAGAAGAATTCAGGCCTTCCTGCATGATTGCTTGAGCTAGGACATCAATCCATCTTTTCCTGCCCTTACTACCCTGGTGCTCTGGTCTTTAGACTCAGGCTGAATTACCACCAACTTTCTAGGACCGCCAACTCTAAGTGGCAGATTGTGGGACTTCTCAACCTCTATATGTAATCCTCAGCTCCCAATACATATCCTATTGCTTCTGTTTCTCTGGAGCACTCTTAACTATATCCTGAGATTTAAGCCTGTATTAAATAATAAAATACTAACAGTTGATCAAGGACACATTTTATCCATCTTAATGTTCTTGATTGATGATATCTAATTGGAACATAAGGGTTTTCAG
>NW_023190094.1:0-2402 GCF_002007445.2 Ailuropoda melanoleuca | reverse complement strand
TGCATCATCAGTATCCAGACTTCTATCCCAAATTTGTAGGAAACAAGCTACAATTTTGTTCTCTACCTCAAAACTTGGTGTGATAGAAAGACAGACACTGCATAAATACTATGAACACAAATACGGCNGATAGAAAGACAGACACTGCATAAATACTATGAACACAAATACGGCGAAAATGAATTTAATAAATTAAAATCAAAGTTGTTTTTATTCAAAAATTATTTATTCATATATGGAATAAATATGCTAGAATAAGTGCAAAGTACTGTTTCTTATGGTTGCCGTATTATCAGTCATAGGTTCTTCATTTTTCTTCAAATGTGCGCGTATTTACAGAATTGGTATTCCTGGTGTGTCTTTCCCCAGTAGATGGTGTTCATGGCAGAAGCAGTGTTGCCCTATACATGAGCACCCCCTGCTGACACATTCTGGAGACCCATTCCAATTATTGTAAGAACCATTGAATTGAAACGTCCCCCACTACACCTTAGATCTGCTTGCATATGTGATGTGTACTGACATAGTACACATATATACAGACAGCAACATCATCTCAAGAACTCAGCTCAAGGCACCATTGGTATTTTTCTCATCTTTTAAGACAGCAAGCAAAATGACAAAAAATTTAATATTTTCCTGTGTTTAACGTTTTTTTAACAAGTAAATTAATTTGTAACTATTTTTATTGCTATTTTTTATTGCTAATGCACCAAATTACCACAAATTTAGTGGATTAAAAGACTGCAAATTTATGATCTTAAAGTTCTCTAGGTCAGAAGTCTAACATGGTCCTCGCTATGCTAACTTCGAGGTGTTGACATGGCTGCAGTCGTTTCTAGTGGCACTAGGGGAGAGAGTCTGTTATGTTGCCATTTCCACTTCTAGAAGATGCCCACATTCCTTGGCTCATAGCCCCCTGCTTCCCTCTTCAAAACCAGCAAAGTTGCCTCTCTCTGTACCTTTCTCGCTTAGTCACATCTCCTTCCAATTCTCCCTGCCAGCTTCCCCTACCATTTTTAAGGACTTTTGTGATTATAGCTACCCAAATGATCTAGGAAAGTCTCCCTGTTTTAAGATCAGTTAACTAGCAGCCTGAATCTCCCTTTGCCACGTACCCTAACATATTCACAGACGCTGGGGATTGGAATCTGGACGACTTTATGGGAGGTTTGGAGACAATCACAGTCATAGGAAACAATAATTTCTTCCTTTTTCTCCCCAATTTTCTTTCAATAATTTCTTCTTAAGTAGGAAAATAACATCTGCTTAGAAATTTAGAAAATTACATATCTTCATATTAATGTCTGATAAAATGTTGCCAAGATTTTAGTATTCACTCCAATAACAGTAGCTAAATTTCTTAATACATGAATTTTCTTCTTCTTTAGAATGTGCAGGAGTAATGAAAATGTGGTGGAGGGGAGTAGGTAAAGCCTTAAAGGAAAGAAAAGTGGGATTAGAAATCCTATTTTACTGCTGCCAAAATGTTCAGGATTTCTAAGATAAAAACACACTTTGAGAATTTTACTTCACATGTAACACAAACCAAACACACTTTAAATAATTACATAAGAGTAAAACAATGATTTTTATCACTTTTTGAAATTTTGTGGTTGGAATAATATGGAAGCCTGGAAAAAAATACACACTTATCAATCAGATCATTTCTTTTGAACTTTTATTTTACAGTTTACCAGGGGTGCTATCTTAGGCAAGCTCTTAACCTCTCTTGGTGCTCAGATATTACATCTGTAAAATAGTGGTAATGCCTATTTCAAAGGATTGGTGTGAAAATTAAATAAAAGAATCCATCAAAAGTAATTACCCTTCTGTGGAGCACCTGGTAAAAAAAATTATTATCAAAAAGATTATCATCTTTAACCCTAAATAATCTCTAGATATAAGAAAACAAAAGCAGTTCTCATTTTTAACAATGAATTAGTCTAAAGTTTGCAACATAAAGGACATGAATATTTTCAAATCTGTTTGAAAGACAGAACATGTAGTTTTAAGTTTTTAACACATCGATTGTATTGGTAGACAGCTACCAAGCAATTTCATTAAGCTTTCAAGGTTGTTAGCCTTTCTTCTTTCCTAAAACATTAAAGTGAAAAAAAATATATAAATATTTTCTGGATCAAAGCCAATTAATTGTACCCTGCCATNCCCCTGCTTGTGTTCCCTCTCTCGCTGGCTGTCTCTATCTCTGTCGAATAAATAAATAAAATCTTTAAAAAAACAAACAAACAAAAAAAACAATGAATTAGTCTAAAGTTTGCAACATAAAGGGCATGAATATTTTCAAATCTGTTTGAAAGACAGAACATATAGTTTTAAGTTTTTAACACATCGATTGTATTGGTAGACAGCTACCAAGCAATTTCATTAAGCTTTCAAGG
>NW_023190093.1:0-2775 GCF_002007445.2 Ailuropoda melanoleuca | reverse complement strand
GGGGGGTGCAGGCTGGGAGTGGGCCCTCCTGACCCTGCCCTTTCTCAACCTCTTCCAGAGCCATCATGACAAACTGGCGCAGCTCCCTCATCCTCACGGCCTACATCGCCATCTTCCTCACTGGTCTCCCTGCCAACCTCCTGGCGCTACGGGCCTTCATGGGACGGGTCCGCCAGCCCCAGCCTGCCCCTGTCCACATCCTCCTGCTCAGCCTGACGCTGGCAGACCTCCTGCTGCTGCTGCTGCTGCCCTTCAAGATGATTGAGGCTGCGTACAACTTCCGCTGGCACCTGCCCGAGTTACTCTGTGCCCTCACGGGTTTCGGCTTCTACAGCAGCATCTACTGCAGCACGTGGCTCCTGGCGGGCATCAGCATCGAGCGCTACCTGGGAGTGGCCTTCCCCGTGCAGTACAAGCTGTCCCGCAAGCCTGTGTATGGAGTGATCGCTGCCCTGGTGGCCTGGATCATGTCCTTTGGTCACTGCACCATCGTGATCATCGGTCAGTACTGGAAATCAGCCCAGAATACCACGAATGAGAACGGCATCACCTGCTACGAGAACTTCACCGACGCTCAGCTAAACGTGGTGCTCCCTGTGAGGCTGGAGCTGTGCCTCTTCCTGTTCTTCGTCCCCATGGTGATCACCATCTTCTGCTACTGGCGCTTCGTGTGGATCATGCTCACCCAGCCCCATGTGGGGGCTCAGAGGCGGCGCAGAGCTGTAGGGCTGGCTGTCGTGACACTCCTTAATTTCCTGGTGTGCTTCGGGCCTTACAACATTTCCCACCTGGTGGGGTTTTACACGAAGAAGAGCCCCCCATGGAGGGCTGAAGCCGTGGTGTTCAGTTCCCTCAATGCCAGTCTGGACCCCCTGCTTTTCTATTTCTCTTCATCAGCTGTGCGCAGAGCCTTTGGAAAGGGGCTGCAGATTCTGAGACATCAGAGCTCCTCCCTGTTGGGGCGCAGAGGCCGAGAGACAGGAGAGGGGACAAATGCGGACAGGGGTGTGAGTCAAGCAGAGGGAGCTCCGAGCTCTGACTTCACCACGGACTAGTGGTGTCCTGGACCTTTGGAGGCACTCTGGGTGACACAGACATTGAGCAGGCTGGGAGAGGGGGAACATCAGTGTTCCTGTCCCAGGGTCAGAAATCCTCAGATCAATCCACTACCGGGGCTGTAAAAATCTCTCTCAGCGGCTTGGTATCCCTTCCTGACTGAAATTTTCGTCCCGAAGGAGCACAGCTCCAGGACAAAAGAAGAAATGGTTAGGCATAGAAGCACTCTCAGACAAGGGTTTCAGAAGCAATGTAGCTAATACAAATTCAGCCCTTATAAGACAGCTGATAGCTGGGGGTGATCAGTCTGAAGCAGAGTCCTAAAGCAATCCTGCTACATGCTTGGAAAAAACCCCTAGACACTGGTCTAGCTATTGATACTAGAAAGGAGACTAGATGGAAGAGACTACCAACTGAGGTCAAAGAAGACTCGGGAAGACAATGAGCCAAGAGGACTGAGAGGGAGGACCGGGGACTGTGACTTCTAACCATCTAGGTTTGCACTGTATCACTTTGACCTGTTGCTTTGTAAGTATGCTCCAGTCATCTCCACGTGTGTATCTTGTCTCCCTGTATTAAACCTGCCTGAAGTCTGGGTCTCGTCTTCTCCTCCGTGGCACCCCCACCCGGGTCAGGACACAGCCTGGCACCCAACAGTCAGAGGTCAACACTGACCAGCACAGGAGTAGACAACCTGGTCTGGCAGATTGAAAATAAAGACGGTATAACTCTAAAGCAAGTGTCCACAATTTCTGTGCTTTTCTGCAAGCTCGGGGAGGGTGGAATGCAATGAAGAAGCCGACTCAGCAGCACAGGGGGAGGGTGATGCCTGTGAAACCACGGAAGTATTTTAAGGTCAGGATATAATGATTGGAGTTAGGGAGGAGGCCGGTGGAATCCTGTTTCCATTGATGAACAGAGACGGGACTTAGAAAGGGGATGTGGGGTGAATCCTGACTTAAGGTTATCAGGTGTATCTCAGGGGCCTAAAACACATGACCCTCCCACTTAGAAACCTGCAGAGTTCTCCTACTGTCAAAAGTTTCTGTCCCAGGAACTCCTATCCTATCATTCCATCACCTACTTTGTATCCTGCCTCCCTGCCCAATCCCATTTCTCCACAATAAGGACCCCTCGCTTCCTAGCTGGATGGCCTTGAGCAAGTCCTGACCTCCAGCCTCTATTCCCAAACCATAATCATGAGGATGATGTATGCCTCCCAGGGTTATTCTGAAGTTCCAGTCAGACTGTACATATATTATTGCTAAAAAATTTTACAGTAACACTTAGCTCTAAGATAGCAACCCAAGCAAAACACAGATATACCCCTGGTTAAAGGAAATATAGTAAGTAGAAATTTAAAATGATGGAAATCACATATTAGAGAGCCAACTATATAGGATGGTTTGACAGTAATGTGTAAGAAAGAAATCTGGGATTTTCTGCTGACTGTATATCTGGGATGTATTACACCTTTCAAAAAGCTAATTTGATTTTGGTGCCATTAAAAGAAATAGTCTAAACAAATTGAAGATAATCCCACTTAACTGAGGTCTTAATCAGTAGCAAGTTCAGAATCTGAACTGCAGGGGCACCTGGGTGGCGCAGTCCTTAAGCATCTGCCTTCAGCTTAGGGCGTGACCCCGATGTTCTGGGATCAAGCCCCACATCAGGCTCCTTTGCTAGGAGCCTGCTTCTTCCTCTCCCACTCCCCCTGCT
>NW_023190092.1:249-552 GCF_002007445.2 Ailuropoda melanoleuca | reverse complement strand
ATGAGGCCAATATTACCTTGATCCCCAAACCAGGCAAAGACCCCCTCAAAAAGAATTACAGACCGATTTCCCTAATAAATATGGACGCCAAAATCCTCAACAAGAACCTTGCTAATAGAATCCAGCAGTACATTAAAAGGATTATCCATCATGACCAAGTGGGATTCATACCTGTGATGCAAGTGTGGTTCAACATTCGCACATCAATCAGCATGATACATCATATCAACAAGAAAAGACTCAGGAACCATATGATCCTCTCAATTGATGCAGAAAAAGCATTTGACAAAATACAGCATCCTT
>NW_023190092.1:0-152 GCF_002007445.2 Ailuropoda melanoleuca | reverse complement strand
ACTGCAGGTATTATTCTCAATGGGGAAAAGCTGGAAGCCTTTCCCTTAAGATCAGGAACACAACAAGG
This sequence comes from Ailuropoda melanoleuca, assembly GCF_002007445.2. NCBI lineage: Eukaryota > Metazoa > Chordata > Mammalia > Carnivora > Ursidae > Ailuropoda > Ailuropoda melanoleuca. The sequence goes on along the minus strand of NW_023190092.1, from coordinate 84 downwards.
ATGCCCACTCGCACCACTATTATTCAACATAGTACTAGAAGTCCTTGCAATAGCAATCAGACGACAAAAAGGGATAAAAGGTCC
>NW_023190091.1:319-713 GCF_002007445.2 Ailuropoda melanoleuca | reverse complement strand
ATAAGGATTTATTAAATGAATGAGTGAATTAAACAGGGTAGAGTTTTCACTACTCTTTTCATAAATCCATGCTATAATGAAACTGTTCACCAATGTAAGATTTTATGTTTTGTATTCCTTGATTAAGAAGTACTTTGTTAACTAGATATCTCAATTACATATATTTATGGTCTGACAGATATTGTCTGGAGCAAGTGCGATTTCTATACTATTGATTAGGACTTCACTACTTAAAGTATGATCCTTGGACCAAGACTGTGACATCATGCAAATTATCAGACCTCACACCAGCACAGCATTTCAACAGGTTCTTAGGTGATTTGAATTTACTACTTTAAAGTATACTATATCACCCATATCCTCCTTTCGTAAAAAACAAGGAATACAAGATTAG
>NW_023190091.1:0-225 GCF_002007445.2 Ailuropoda melanoleuca | reverse complement strand
GCTCCTCCTCTGGGAGCCTGCTTCTTCCTCTCCCACTCCCCCTGCTTGTGTTCCCTCTCTCACTGGCTGTCTCTATCTCTGTCAAAAGAATAAATAAAAAATCTTTAAAAAAATGTGTTTTAGAAAAACCACAAGAGAGTGGCATTTATTTTTCATTTGAAAGGATATTTGTCTTTAAACAACAGATAAAGCATATACAAATTAAAAACTTATGATTTCTTTTGA
>NW_023190090.1:0-858 GCF_002007445.2 Ailuropoda melanoleuca | reverse complement strand
AAGGGCATCCAGATTGGAAAGGAAGACGTAAAGCTGTCTTTATTTGCAGGGGTATGATCTTGTTTAGAAAGCCAATCTTGAAAAGAAAAGTTGGAAGATCCATAGTTTCTGATTTCACAACTTACTACAAATTGACATTAATCAAGACAGTATGTTACTGGTATGAGGATAAACATGTAGATCAATGGATTAGAATTGAGAGTTAGAAATAAAACTTCTCAGCTATGATCAACTGATTTTCCACAGGGGGTACTAAAAAATTCAATGGGAGAAGTATAATCTTTTCAACAAATGGTGCTGGGACAATGGGCTATCCACATGCAAAAGAATATACATATACATATATGTGTATATACCATATATGTGTATATACCATATACAAAAATTATCTCAAAACAGATCCAAGACTTAAAGGTAACAGGTAAAACTGTAAAATGCTTAGAAGAAAAACATAGGGGAAAATCTTCATGACATGTATTTGTCACTGAAAGCATAAGCAGCAAAAGGAAAAATAGATAAATTAGACTTCCTCAAAATAATAAATTTTCTGTCAAAGGATGTCATCAAGAAAGTGAAAAGACAACCCACAGAATGGGAGAAAGTGTTTGTAAATAACATATCTGATAAAGGGCTTATATTTAAATATGTAAAGAACATCTAGAACTCAGTAATGAAGAGACAAAAACCAATTAAAAAATAGAAAAGGATCTGAATAGGCATTTAGCTAGAGAAGATATACAAATGACCAATCAGCATGTACAGGAAGCTCAACATCATCAGTAGTCACGAGGAAAATGTTAGTCGAAACCACAGTGAAGCACCACTTCATGCCCACTAGAATGGCTGTAATGAAAAAGA
>NW_023190089.1:0-968 GCF_002007445.2 Ailuropoda melanoleuca | reverse complement strand
ATGTTTGCAATCTCATGAAGGGTCTATGTTTTATTTCCCTTTGTTTTGTTAAGTTGCAATATTTTTTGCCACTGGAGTTTGACAAATGACTAATAAGAATTATCCTGGATTCCCCTTACTGCATATTGTGAATTTGCTTTATTTCTATGTGAATAGTAGTTATTCAGAATATCTGTATATACGAAAAGTAGATTTCAACCTAGAACATATTTGTCTAACGGCTGAACTATCTCAAGCCCAATGCTACTATACACATGAAACATAAAACAAATGAAAAGTAATCCCTCAACAGGAAATTCATTTTGGTAATGAATGAATAAGAATCCACTAAAGGAATCCATTAATATAGTCATAAATAAGGGGTAGAGAAACTTCAGAGAAAAGTGTGACTCTCCAATTATGGAAGTACCAGGAATGGCTTTCTGTGGAAGAGGACAATAACCAAGGTTTCAAAAATAAATAGAAGTTTATCAGACCAAAAACTAAAAGTACCCAAAGATACAGAAGCATAGGAAAAATAGAATGTGGTGAATATATTCACTACTGGCTCAACACAGAATATGGGTGTGTGTGTGCGATGGATGAGCAGGACTGCTTGTAAATGTGAGAATGGAAAGGGATATGGGGGCCGGATCATGAAGAACTTTAAATGCCCACATTTTATCCTGCAAAGTAAAAGAAAATGGGGAGCTAATAAAGAACGTTATATGGAAGAATCACATGGTCTTAGAAAAAAAATTATAGAAAACCATCCTTAACAACTGGATAGTATGCAGNGTATGCAGGATTAAAATGCATCAGTGGAAAATATATAAGTCATCATTACACACTAAATATTCTGCATATGAAATTATATCTCGTTCAGTGTTCCATTCTTACTAGAGTTGCCATCTGTACGGCAGGGTCCTATTCCATCTGAGGCTGTTCATGCTGCTGCAGAGGGAGACATATCATCTGGTGTTCAGAGA
>NW_023190088.1:0-831 GCF_002007445.2 Ailuropoda melanoleuca | reverse complement strand
GCTTTCCACCGAGCCTCCTTCTGGGGCAAACGGAAAACTGTGATAAATATCTGTATGTAGGACAAAGTGATAAAGGTAATATCGCATACTGCAACAGCAAATGCCACAAACAAGCCATAGATTTTGTTGATCCNCAGCCAGCTTCAGGATGGCCATATGCTCACAGTAGCAGTGGGAGATGATGGTTGTATGGTAAAATTGCAACCGGCACTTTATTAGTACTAGGCACGGGGCTACTAGAATGGCTGCCCTGACTGTAACCATAGCCCCTATTTGGGTGACCAGATGGTGGGTGAAGATAGCACCATGTCTTAGTGGATAACGGATGGCCACATAACGGTCCAGGGCCATGGCCACGAGGATGCCTGACTCTATGCACTGAAATGTATGGATAAGCCACATTTGAAGCAAGCAAGAATCAAAATAAATCTCTGGTACATGAAACCAGAAGATGCCAAGCATCTTGGGCATAATGGTGGTAGCAAGTGCAATATCTGTGACTCCTAGCATGCCTAGGAACATGTACATGGGCTCATGGAGGCTGCGCTCTGAAACAATGATGATCAGAAGCAGGGAATTTCCAATCATAGCAGTGAGATACATGGCACAGAATGGAATCCCGATCCAGCACTGCACAGACTCTAGGCCTGGGATCCCTATTAGTGTCAACACAGAAGGCATGAAGACTGTCATGTTGGAGATGGACATAATGTCTTTGGTCTCGAGAAGCAAATGAAAGAAATATCTCAGTCAGTGGTATTTTCTCTTCCACTCCTATTTTTATCCAAAGTCATCATAGTGAGTCTCTCTGATTTTGGCTGAACTCTGAGA
>NW_023190087.1:0-725 GCF_002007445.2 Ailuropoda melanoleuca | reverse complement strand
AACATCAAGGATCTCTCTGCTAGTTGAAAATTTAACTCCTAGAAAATGTGACATGAACCTATTTTTTTCTGTGGGGGCTGATTTCCTACCACCTAGTCTGCAAACATCTGAGTCCCGGCCTCAGGTGCTCTCCGCCTGACCAGTCTCTGGGTGTTTCAGTCATTCTTTGAAGGACACAGCGGGGCTCAGGGCTCTCAGGCCAGCCTCCCGCTCCTGCATCCTTCTCCTCTCTCTGTGTCCCCCTCCTATTCCTTTCTGAGCCCTGGGCTCTCCTCATCTCTGCATCTGGCTTTCCATCAACCTCTCTCCCTTGTGAAGGGCCAAAACTGGAATGTAAATACCTATTCAATTCTAGATCCTTAATCTGGCTCCAAGGCTAACATGATTTGCCCCTGCAACATTCTGCCCCCAGGTCCCTCTTCCTTGCCCAGGTTTTCCCCATTCCAGCCCTGCTGGTCTCCTTACTGCTCCTCAGATATGCCAGGCAAGGCATGCTTCAGGGCTTGGCATTTGCTTTTTCTTCTGTCTGGAAAGACCTCCCCTCTCAGATTTTCTTGGCTCCCTTACCTCCTGAGGCTTTTGCTCATATATTGCCTTACTAGACAGACCTTCTCTGACCACACCGTGGATTTCCTACGTCCCAACTTTGCTCTATTTCATCTATGGTGCTTTTCACCTCATGGTATGCTTATAAAGTGTATATGCTTCTTTGTTTATTATCTTTC
>NW_023190086.1:0-725 GCF_002007445.2 Ailuropoda melanoleuca | reverse complement strand
AACATCAAGGATCTCTCTGCTAGTTGAAAATTTAACTCCTAGAAAATGTGACATGAACCTATTTTTTTCTGCGGGGGCTGATTTCCTACCACCCAGTCCGCAAACATCTGAGTCCCGGCCTCAGGTGCTCTCCGCCTGACCAGTCCCTGGGTGCTTCAGCCATTCTTTGAAGGACACAGCGGGGCTCAGGCCTCTCAGGCCAGCCTCCCGCTCCTGCATCCTTCTCCTCTCTCTGTGTCGCCCTCCTATTCCTTTCTGAGCCCTGGGCTCTCCTCATCTCTGCATCTGGCTTTCCATCAACCTCTCTTCCTTGTGAAAGGCCAAAACTGGAATGTAAATAACTATTCAATTCTAGATCCTTAATCTGGCTCCAAGGCTAACATGATTTGCCCCTGCAACATTCTGCCCCCAGGTCCCTCTTCCTTGCCCTGGTTTTCCCCATTCCAGCCCTGCTGGTCTCCTTACTGCTCCTCAGATATGCCAGGCAAGGCATGCTTCAGGGCTTGGCATTTGCTTTTTCTTCTGTCTGGAAAGACCTCCCCTCTCAGATTTTCTTGGCTCCCTTACCTCCTGAGGCTTTTGCTCATATATTGCCTTACTAGACAGACCTTCTTTGACCACACTGTGGATTTCCTATGTCCCAACTTTGCTCTGTTTCATCTATGGTGCTTTTCACCTCATGGTATGCTTATAAAGTGTATATGCTTCTTTGTTTATTATCTTTC
>NW_023190085.1:0-576 GCF_002007445.2 Ailuropoda melanoleuca | reverse complement strand
AGTCTCTGGATAGCAGGACTTAACGAGAGTCCGTGGTCACCAGAGCCTGTGCTTGGCATTAAATTACACACGATGAAACTACATGTCTTTATATGGGTTTGAACAAAAACATACTGAAAAGTAATGAAGCAACAAATACGCTAACAAAGCCATCCTCATCACCGCGGACTGGCTGTTAGCACTTAGCATTCTAAGATGGTCCAAAGAAGNTCCAAAGAAACGTATAACCAGAGCTCTCTTACTTGATTTCCGAAGCCTGCTTTGTTGAATATTTGATGAAACAGACTGCGGATATCTGCAGTGGTGTTTTGGTGAATCCCTGCTGGCAGCTTCAGGAGTCCGTCCTTCTGGAGATTTCCAGGGGTTGACTCTCCATCTGGGGAAGAGAGGAGAGAAGCGTGATTGTTAACCGTCACGTGAGAGAGCACCGGAATGATGTGTGAACACTCAGAATTTCCCATCTTTCAGTAAAACGTCGACACATGGTTCGAGGAGGGGCCTCGCGTCGAACAGAATAGTGGTCCAGCTTTTCTTAGAGGAACAAAGCCCGCTTTAGCAGTTTGTCTCCAATGAGGA
>NW_023190084.1:0-1141 GCF_002007445.2 Ailuropoda melanoleuca | reverse complement strand
CAAAAGCAATAGATTGAAGCCCCAAGTTCATGAGAATGAAAAGATTGTGAGAAAATGATTTGCAAAACGTTGTGTCTGCTAAAGAATGTGCATCCAAAATATACATAACTTAACAACTCTTAAAACTCAACAATGATGGGACCNAAAACTCAACAATGATGGGACGCCTGGGTAGCTCAGTTGGTTAAGCATCTGCCTTCAGCTCAGGTCATGATTCCAGGGTCATGGGATTGAGTCCCACATCGGGCTCCTTGCTCAGCAGGGAGTCTGCTTCCCTCTCTGCCTGCCACTCCCTTTGCTTGTGCTCTCTTCTCTCTCTCTGATAAATAAATGAATAAATAAAATCTTAAAAAAAAAACAAAAAAACAACAACTCGACAATGTAAAAGCCAACAGTACAGTTAAAAATTACAAAATAACTGAATGAATACCTCACCAAGAAGATACTACTTAGATGACAAATAGCCATTTGAAAAGATGCTCAACATCATTTGCCGTTAGGAGATTAGAACATCAAGATGCCATTACATACTTGTAGAAAGGCTAAAATTCAAAACACTGACAATATCAAATGCTGGCATAAATGAGGAGCTAAAGGAACTCTCCTCTGTTGTTGGAAAAAAGCAAAATGGTACAGCCACTTTGGAAAACAGTGTGGAGGTCCCTTAAAAAGTTAAATATTGAGTTACCCTATGATCCAGCAATTGCATTACTGGGTATTTACCCCAAAGATACAGATGTAGTGAAGAGAAGGGCCATATGCACCCCATTGTTCATAGCAGCATTGTCCACAATAGCTAAATCATGGAAGGAGCCGCGATGCCCTTCAACAGNCGATGCCCTTCAACAGATGACTGGATTAAGATGTGGTCCATATATACAATGGAATATTACTCAGCCATCAGAAAGAACAATTACCCAACATTTACAGCGACATGGACAGGACTGGAGGAGATTATGCTAAGTGAAATAAGTCAAGCAGAGAAAGACAATTATATGGTTTCACTCATTTATGGAGCATAAGAAGTAGCAGAAAGATCGGTAGGAGAAGGAAGGGGAGAATGAAGGGGTGTAAACAGAAGGGGGAATGAACCATGAGAGATTATGGACTCTGGGAAACAAACTGAGGGCTTCAGAGGGGA
>NW_023190083.1:0-1271 GCF_002007445.2 Ailuropoda melanoleuca | reverse complement strand
AAAATAAAACAAGATGAGATCAGAGAGGGAGACAAACCATAAGAGACTCTTAATCATAGGAAACAAACTGAGGGCTGCTAGAGGGGAGGGGGTAGGGGGATGGGGTAACTGGGGTAATGGGCGTTAAGGAGGGCACGTGATACGACAAGCACTGGGGGTTATATACAACTGATGAATCGCTGACCTCTACCTCTGCAACTAATACTATACTATACGTTAATTAATTGAATTTAAACTAAAAAAAAAAAAAGAAAAAGAAGACGCAGCCTTCCCTTTGGCTCCTGGAACTTCTCTCTGCACAGGGCATGGCACTGGGCTCGAGGATATGGCTATGGACCCCCAGCCTCCATCCCTGCCCTCATCAAGCCTACGGATAGCAGAGAACACAGGTGTTAAGTGGGCAAGAAAGCATTACAAGCTTAGATAAGGAGCGTCATTCCTTCGATCCGTCAGCCATTCCTTCAGTCAAGGGCTTTGCTCCGGAGATAGAATGGTGAGTAAGGAGGCGACATGGCGGGGCCCATCCTTACGGAGCTAAGAGTCAGCAGAGTTGTACCCACACCCTGCCCCCATCTCAGGGCCNTCTCAGGGCTGGGCAACTGGGGCAGGAGGAGAGAGGAAAAGCAAGCAAAGGGCCAGAGGAGCTAGCAAGGGGAGCCAGGGAGGTCCTTGCCATTACATGCTGCTGACTTTCAGCCCCAGGGGCTAGAGTCCCCGGAGCCAGGCCCAGCCCGGGGCCAGGTCTCTGGTCACAGCAAGGCTGCAAGACATCTAGGTCATTCCTCAGACCCCTGACAGGAGCTTTGACAGACATCAGCATCCCTGGGCCTTCTCCTAATGACCACAGCTCTGTCAAATATATTGATGTTCCCGGAACAGAGATACCCACATTTAATTTCCATAAAAGCTCCTTTTGCTTACAAAGGGGCCCTCCAAAGTGCCCTGGGCTGCCTCTGCTTAGAACTTGGGGAAGGGCAAGGGGTTGTTCTAGCTCTCTGGGGAGGATGACACTTCAGGCTGGGTGGGGCAGCAGGCTCTCCTCTCCCGTGGCCTTCTCCTCAGGACAGTCAGAGAAGCCCTTTGTCAGCCCTCAGGGATCCCTAGCCAGACCCGCTGCCCCCTCTTTACCCCAGAACGCAGCTCTACTTGCATCCTCACTTCTGCCCCATTACCTCACACCCTGTGCTCCCTTCTTCACGTGGGCTCTCCTGTAGGACCCTGAGCTGATCTGAGTCTGTCTCCTCCCCTGCCACTGCCTGTCAACTTCCCAA
>NW_023190082.1:0-2760 GCF_002007445.2 Ailuropoda melanoleuca | reverse complement strand
AAATAAATAAATAAATAAATAAGAGAAGAGGCCCCGCCTGGGCGGCTTACTCTTTAGCAGTCAGAGAAGGCAAACCTGGCCAGGGAGGCCAGGGGAGGCTGGAGAGGGCTTCCAGGAGCTGAGCCAGGAAAGGGCTTCAGGAGCAAGGCAGTGAGACTCATAGAGATGAGGCCTGGGAACAGACAGTGGGATGCAGCCATGCCAAGGCCTCTATAACCAGGATAATGGAGGATAAGAGGGAGAGGAAGGTGCCCAAGCAGATGGGCCTTTACCAACGTGGGGAGCTCAGGTGTGGACTAAGTGTAGAAGATGAGGAATGCCCTGGACAGGGCCCTGAGGTCCCCCGAGGAGACTGGAACAGCCGAGAACCAGCTGACAAAGTTATCATAGGTGGATCCTAAGAAAACAAGGGTGCTAAGAGGGGTTCCCTAGGGAGTGGCTCAAGGAGTCCCTAGGGGAACGGAGGGGAAGGAAGGGGAGGGGAGGGGAAGAGAGGAGAGGGGAGGGGGAGGCTGGAAGCATTGAAGGGGGATGTGCATTTGGCTCTGGAGTGAGAACAGGTCTGGCCTGATATAGCAGGAACTGCACCAACGCGCTGAGAGTTTGGGTGGTGGGAGCCCCGCCTTGGACGGCCTCCGTTTTCCAGCAAAGCAGGCCAAGGTCATGTTTGAGGTGGGCGCAGCAGAGTGGATCCCACCCGGTGGAGTCAGAGCAGCAGGGTGGGGACTCAGGGCCTCGGACACCGGGGCTGGCCCGCCTGGCATAAAAGCCATCCAGGGAGGTCAGGTTTCATGTCAGTGTGGGGAAGTGGAGGTACTCCTACCTGCAGGCACCCAGCAAGCTCTGGGCCCTCCACGCAGGGTCAGGCCGGGGCTAACAGGAAGGGCTGTCATTGTGGACAGGGGGGTCTGTCTCCCCTTTGATTGGGGCTGATAAGGCAGGTGCCTGGCTTGGGGACAGAGAAGCACATTCCCTGGAGGCCGGGAGCCCGGGATAGGTGGGGACTGCCAGCTGAACGGGACATCCAGGGGAACAGTGGCTGGATTCTACTGCAGATGCTCCCTCCTCAGAACCCTGGGTATTCTCAGATGGGGAAACTGAGGCCCAGCAGGGCCTGAGGCAGACCTCCGTCACCAGTCCAGGCTCTTCCTGTCCAGTCTCAGGCCTGGGGCAGGTCCACTTCTCTGACTCAGGCACCTCCAGACAGCTGCTTATGGAGAGAAGCCCTGGACGCCCCACGGTCCCAGGAGCCTGGAGATGTAGGCAGGCGGCATGCCAGGTGCTAATGTCTGTTTGGCTGCTCGTCCTAAGCAGCAGGGTGCCAGCCGGGCCCACCCTCCCTCCTGGACTGAGGATGTGGCTGAAGGAGGGCCTGTGGTCCCTGGGCAAGGTGACAATGAGCCGTGCTCCTCCAGCTGCCTCTCGGGCCTTGCTGTGTTTTCCTTTCAACAGTACGACATGCCCCTTTCCAGCCCTGGGGCTCCTCCGTCGGGGGCTTTTCCTCAGGGGCCGTGAGCTCAGTGCCCACCCCCTTCCTGCACATGGACCCCAAACTACAGTGGAAAGGCCTCCCCAGCAGCTCCAGCCAGCCCCTCCCAGGAGCAGCTGTGTCCCCGTTGGCCCTTCCTGTCTGGGTCATGGGGTATTTTTAGCCCCGAATCCGGAACCTACCGAGCAGCAGCTGCTCATGGCCGGAGTGCAAGAACAACAAATCGTCCAGGTGGGCTGTGTCAGGCCTGGGCCTGGCCCTCTGAGCTTGGTAGCAGATTCCAGACTTTCCAGGAATTAGCAGGTCTCTGGGGTGGAAGGGAAGGGAGGAGGCAGTTTGGGGCAGAGGATGAGTAGGAGGAGCCCAGCCCATCAGGGGAACAGTCTGTACAAAGGTCCTGAGGTGCCTGGTAGGGGTGCAGAGAGAAGCAGAAGGCGAGGCAAGGAGGAAGGGCTGCGTGCAATGCGAGGCAGAGCAGGACTGTGTAGGCGGCTGTCTCCATCCCAAGGGCAATGAGGTGCCCTCAGAGAGTTTTCAGCACAGCGGTAAGGTGCCGATCAGATGGCGGCTCTCAGGAGGAAGAAGGAGACAAGAATAGAAGCGCTCATCTGAGCGGAGGAGGATGGCAGCGGCCTGCCAGTGGGGGTGAGTGACAGAGGGAGTGAAAGGGTCAAGGAGGCGGAAGCCATAAACCTTAGTGAGTGATTGGCAGACAGGTGAGACATGGGGGAGGGCCATGTTTCTGAGGGAGGTCTCCCATTGGCTTGGGACAGGTCAAGTCAGGGGTGCTGTGGGACATGAGCACCTCAGGGAAGCCCTCCCCAGCCACCCCAGCTTGGTCCTCCCAGCACCTTGTCACCTAGAGTGCCTCACGCCCACAGACTTGCTGCACCATGCTCTCTATCCCCGGAAGTCCTTGGTGACCTTTGAGCCTCGAGAAGGCTAAGGCCTGTGCTCCAGGGCTGGATCTGCGGCCTTGGGGCTGGCACTGAGACCTGACCCTGCCAGGCCCCCAGCCTGGGCCTCTGTGTCCCAGTCTGTGAAATGGGCTGGTGGGAGGAGCCCATCTGTAAAGCCTCCTTCAGCTGTAGTCTGTCCTCCTGTTGGGGGTATCAGATTTCTGGGCAGGGCCCCTTCCTGTGACACAGTCATGGCTGCCCCCCCCCAAGTCTGGTCTCTGCCGTGAAAGAATGACAATGCACCAAGGCAGGACTCTCTCCCTGAGGCTGCTTTTCTGGCCTGCCTCCTCCTGGCCCAGAGCTCTCAAAGGG
>NW_023190081.1:290-555 GCF_002007445.2 Ailuropoda melanoleuca | reverse complement strand
CAGCATCAAAATGAGTATGCTGAAGAAAATAAATCCAGGGCAGGAGGGATTTTTTTCCTGTGATCAGCTGTAACCCTCAGGAATATGATTTTCTGGGGAGCCTGGGTGGCACAGCGATTAAGCGTCTGCCTATGGCTCAGGGAGTGATCCCGGCATTATGGGATCGAGCCCCACATCAGGCTCCTCCGCTATGAGCCTGCTTCTTCCTCTCCCACTCCCCCTGCTTGTGTTCCCTCTCTCGCTGGCTGTCTCTATCTCTGTCAAA
>NW_023190081.1:0-248 GCF_002007445.2 Ailuropoda melanoleuca | reverse complement strand
AAAAAAAAGAATATGATTTTCTGGGATTTAAACAGCAGCTATAAATGCCTTCCTGTAACTTTTATTTACTACATCAATTACTTGAAATCATTTCAAATATACTATGAACAATATGGCAAATATTGAGTTTATTCATATTCAGTATAAAAATAAAGATTCTGAGGGGTAAGACACAAATAGAAAAGCAGAGACCTATTATTTTGTGTAAGAGATAAAATATGGTTTTGGGGCACCTGGCTGGCACAGCG
>NW_023190080.1:2951-3364 GCF_002007445.2 Ailuropoda melanoleuca | reverse complement strand
CAGCTTTGTTTTTCCTTTTCAACAGTTCCTTGGAGATTCGGGGCCTTTTTGGTTCCATACAAATTTAAGGAGTATTTGTTCCAGTTCTTTGAAAAATGTCCTCGGTATTTTGATGGGGATAGCATTGTTGCTCTGGGTAGCATGGACATTTTAACTATGTTAATTCTTCTGATCCATGAGCATGGAATATTTTTCCATCTTTTTATGACATCCTCAATGTCTTTCAAGAGTGATTTATAGTTTCTAAAATATAGGTCCTTTACGTCTCTGGTTAAGTTAATTCCAAGGTAACGTATGGTTTTTGGTGCTATTGTAAATGGGATGGATTCCCTAATTTCTCTTTCTTCAGTCTCGTTATTCGTGTATAGAAATGCAACTGATTTCTGAGCATTGATTTTGTATCCCGCCACATT
>NW_023190080.1:0-2858 GCF_002007445.2 Ailuropoda melanoleuca | reverse complement strand
GGGCCTTTTCTGGTTCCATACAAATTTAAGGACTATTTGTTCCAGTTCTTTGAAAAATGTCCTCGGTATTTTGATCGGGATAGCATTGAAAGTGTAGATTGCTCTGGGTAGCATGGACATTTTAACTATGTTAATTCTTCTGATCCATGAGCATGGAATATTTTTCCATCTTTTTATGTCTTCCTCAATATCTTTCAAAAGTGATCTATAGTTTCTAGGATATAGGTCCTTTACGTCTCTGGTTAAGTTAATTCCAAGGTAACGTATGGTTTTTGGTGTTATTGTAAATGGGATGGATTCCCTAATTTCTCTTTCTTCAGTCTCGTTATTCGTGTATAGAAATGCAACTGATTTCTGGGCATTGATTTTGTATCCTGCCACCTTACTGAATTGTTCTATAACTTCTAATAGTTTGGGAGTGGATTCCTTTGGGTTTTCCATATAGAGTATCATGTCATCTGCGAAGAGAGACATTTTGACTCCTTCTTTGCCGATTTGGATACCTTTTATCCCTTTTTGTCGTCTGATANTAAATGGGATGGATTCCCTAATTTCTCTTTCTTCAGTCTCGTTATTCGTGTATAGAAATGCAACTGATTTCTGGGCATTGATTTTGTATCCTGCCACCTTACTGAATTGTTCTATAACTTCTAATAGTTTGGGAGTGGATTCCTTTGGGTTTTCCATATAGAGTATCATGTCATCTGCAAAGAGAGACAGTTTGACTTCTTCTTTGCCGATTTGGATACCTTTGATCCCTTTTTGTCTTCTGATTGCTGTTGCAAGGACTTCTAGTACTATGTTGAATAATAGTGGCGAGAGTGGGCATCCTTGTCGTGTTCCTGATCTTAAGGGAAAGGCTTCCAGCTTTTCCCTTTTCCCCATTGAGAATAATATTTGCAGTAGGCTTTTCATAGATGGCTTTTATGAGATTGAGAAATGTATTCCTACACTCTGAAGGGTTTTAATCAGGAAAGGATGCTGTATTTTGTCAAATGCTTTTTCTGCATCAATTGAGAGGATCATATGGTTCCTGAGTCTTTTCTTGTTGATATGATGTATCACATTGATTGATTTGCGAGTGTTGAACCATGCTTGCATCCCAGGTATGAATCCCACTTGGTCATGATGGATAATCCTTTTAATGTACTGTTGGATTCTATTAGCAAGGATCTTGTTGAGGATTTTGGCATCCATATTCATTAGGGAAATCAGTCTGTAATTCTCCTTTTTGATAGGGTCTTTGCCTGGTTTGGGGATCAAGGTAATATTAGCCTCATAGAATGAGTTTGGTAGCTTTCCTTCTGTTTCTATTTTTTGAAATAGCTTTAGGAGAATAGGTATTATTTCTTCTTTGAATGTTTGGTAGAATTCCCCAGGAAAACCGTCTGGGCCTGGAGTTTTATTATTTGGAAGGTTGTTTATCACTGACTCAATTTCTTCATAGTTAATTGGCCTATTTAAGAAATCTATTTCTTCCTGTTTCAGTCTTGGTAGTTTATAGGTTTCCAGGAAGGCCTCCATCTCTTCCAGATTGCTTAGTTTTTTGGCATATAGCTGTTGATAAAAATTTCTAATAATCCTTCCATTTCACATGGTGCTGGTCGTGACCTCTCCCTTTTCAGTCATAATTTTAATAATCTCAGTCCTTTCTCTTTGTTTTTGGACAAGTTTTGCCAGTGGTCTATCAATTTTATGGATTCTCTCAAAGAACCAGCTTCTAGTCCTGTTGATCTGCTCTACTGTGGTTCTGGTCTCTAATTCATTGATTTCTGCTCTAATCTTGGTCAACTCCTTCCTTGTCAGTGGGTTAGGCCTGTCCCTCTGTTGCTGTTCCAGTTTCTTGAGGTGAGAATATAGAAACTGCATTTTAGATTTTTCTATTCTTTTGAGTGAGGCTTGGATGGCTATGTATTTCCCCCTTAGGACTGCCTTTGCAGTATCCCATAGGTTTTGGACCATTGTATTTTCTTTCTCGTTGGTCTCCATAAGCTGTTTAAATTGATTTTTGATTTCCTGGTTTATCGAGTCATTCTTGAGCAGGATGGTTCTTAGCCTCCAAGTGTTTGAGTTTCTTCCAGGTTTTTCCTTGTGGTTGAGTTCCAATTTCAGAGCGTTGTGGTCTGAGAATATGCAGGGGATAATTTCAATCTTTTGGTATTGGCTGAGACCTGTTTTGTGTCCCAGAGCATGATCTATTCTTGAGAATGTTCCATGGGCATTAGAATAGAATGAGTATTCTTTGGTTCTGGGGTGTAGTGTTCTATATATATCTATGAGGTCCAACTCATCGAGTATGGCATTCAAAGCCTTTGATTCTTTGCTTAGTTTTTGCTAGGGTGTTCTATTTCTGAGAATGGGGTGTTGAGGTCCCCTACTATTAATGTGTTTTTATCTATATGTCTCTTTATTTTGGTTAAGAATTGGCTTGTGTATCTTGCTGCTCCCCTGTTGGGGGCATATATATTTATAATTGTCATATCCACTTGTTGAATACTTCCTTTAAGAATAATATAGTTCCCCTCCGTGTCTCTCTCTATAGCCTCTAGTTTGAGTCCAATCTATCTGATATGAGAATTGCTACTCCAGCTTTCTTTTGAGGTCCATTTGCGTGAAGATGGTACTCCATACCCTGACTCTAAGTCTGAATGCATCTTTGGGTTCAAAATGAGTCTCTTGTAGACAGCAAATGGATGGGTTGTTTCTTTTTATCCAATCTGCAACCCTGTGGTGTTTTATGGGAGCATTTAAGCCATTAACATTGAGACTGACTACTGAGAGATAGAATTTTAATGATGCCATGTTGCCAGTAAAGTCTTTGTTTGTATCGGTTGTGACTTCCTGTTCTGTATCACTCT
>NW_023190079.1:0-1113 GCF_002007445.2 Ailuropoda melanoleuca | reverse complement strand
GATCCAGGTTCACTCTTTTTGCATATGGATATCCAGTTGTCCTAGCACCATTTGTTGAAAAGGCTGTATTTCCTTTACTTCATGCCATTTGCATCTTCATCAGGATCAGTTGACCATATTTGTGTGGGTTTATTTATGGGCTCTTCTCTGTCCCATTGATCTCTTTAGCCTTCATTACACCAATATCATGCTGTTTTAATTACTACCAGTTTATAATAATTTTTGAAGTCAGGTGGTTAGTGTTAGTCCTCCAGTTTTGTTCTCTCTCAGGGTTCTTTTGCTATCCTAGATCCTTTGTGTTTCCACATGAATTTTATTTATTTTATTTATTTTATCCACATACATTGTAGAATCCACTCGTCATTTTCTAAGAGAAAAAACTCTGGTGGTCTTCTGAAAATCAGGTTTGATTATGTTGAATCTACAGATTAATTTTAACAATACTGAATTTTTCACCCCTGAACANATATCTCTCCATTCTTAAATTTTCTTGGTAATAGTTTATAGTTTTTAGTGTCTAGGTCTTTCTATCTTTTATGATATTACCTGTGAGTGTTTTTATTTTTCAATGCCATTTTAATTTTTAATTAATAATTAAAATTAATTTTTAATTTAAATTTAAATTTTTGATTGTTTATTGCTGATATATAGAAATACAGTTGATTTTTTATAATGATTCTATATCCTCCAAACTCAATAAGTTCATTTATTAGTTCTAATATTTCTAAAAAATTCTGTCAGATTTTCTACATAACCAAAGGTTATCAGACTTTTTTTTGACTACTGTTTTACTAATTTCTTAAGGTGGACCCAAAGGTCATCAATATGAGACTTTTCTTCTTTTTTAATATACACATTCAGTGCTATAAATGTTCATCTGAGTGCTACTATAACAGGATTCCAGAAATTCTAATATGTGTTCCTTTTCATTCAATTCAGAATATTTTCTAATTTCTTTTTTCATTACTTCTTTGAGCCAGAGGTTATTTAAGGATTTTATTTATTTGACAGAGAGAGAGAGACAGCATGAGCTTGCCGGGGCGGGGGAGCAGACTCCCCTCTGAGCAGGGAGCCCAATGTGGGCCTTGATCCCAGGACCCTGAGATCATGACC
>NW_023190078.1:0-1060 GCF_002007445.2 Ailuropoda melanoleuca | reverse complement strand
TTAGTTGTGCTTGCTTTTAAGCTTATTGAAATTTACAATTAAGGCTATTGACTTTAATAAATTACACTGTAGGTATACATTTAAGTGACCAGATGCAGAGTAATATTCTTTCAAATATAATGGCTTTCAAAATTTTACTTCTCCAGTTTTCTTTAAACTTTTCTTCACTACCTTGCCTATGCTTTAAAATAAATATGTTCCTTTCTTGTATTGTTGGTTCCATATATGCATATGTAGATATTTCTTACTTTGTTATCTTTTCAAAGTTCACAGTCTTTAGTCACATAAAATGCAAATTATTTGTAAGCATTCATATGAACAGACCCAATTTTAGCAATTCTAGTTTATTTGGACAGTTTTTATTTCTTTTTTAGATTTTTTTTGTACTTTTCATTTTATGTATCTCTAATGCCAATTCTCTAGTCCATACTTGCTAAAAAACCATTATTTAGTCTTTAGCATTACCAGCTTTGTAGAAAGCTCATGTTATAGATAGTGGCCAAATTATGAGTAGATTGTATTCCAAAAGTTTGCTTCTGTTTCAGCTTTTTGGAATCTAGATGGTCTTTCTCTGGCACAAGGTTGCAAACGATGGATGCTTTCCCAGAACAAACCATAGATGAGGTTTTAAATTTTATGTCAATTATAAAGCTAATACTAACATTTACCAAAATGACTTATGTATACATAGGTTCTTACATAGGTTATATAAGAAGGTGTCTAACTCTTTGGACAATAAGGCAACTGATATTCAAAACTAATTACAGAAACTTTTTGTTTATATGCTTAAATTTGACTCTGTTTAGTATATAAATTGGTTGGTGTCTTTCAGTTTCTGTTGGTAGAATTTGGTGAAAATTATCTTAATGCTGGGTATTAGACAAGTAATAGATAACATTTTCATCGAAACAATTTTTCTGAGTAACCTCTGGATTTATGTTTTAAGGTAATATTTTAACAAACTATTATAAAATATAATAACAGCATACTGTGGTCTTTACAATCTATAAAGGATTGTATCATGTAGTGTCTTATTCCAAAAATCCTTCACCACTGTGAA
>NW_023190077.1:0-942 GCF_002007445.2 Ailuropoda melanoleuca | reverse complement strand
AGGGTTTGCTTTGTCGATTGTCGAGACATAAGAAAGTGATGGAGAAAATGTGAATAATGCAGATTAAACTTAAAAGCGTTTTGTGTCTGGGGCCATTACTTTGTAAATCACACACGCAAGAATCAAAGGAATACTCTTTCGGTATTTAAAAACTACTATCCAGGTCAGCAAAGGAGACACCCAATCATTGATGAATGAAAGAAGTTCTTGACATATGTCTCATAGGTTTTGGTTTTGTCTTATAGTCAAGTGATGGCCCCCAAATCCTACCCCAATACAACCTGTTGGTAAGACGAAGCTGAGTTTCTTGCTTACCATGGTTAGGAAGAACACCACACCAGGGCTTGATCAGTATCTCCAGGTGCAGAGGCACAATCAAAATTTATTGAGAATTGTGAGTTGGCTTAAGGAGGGTCTTTCAATGCGGGGGTTTGATTAGGATTGAGTTAGGGTCACAAGAGAACAGTCCAGAGTTGGTAGAGACGGCAAGCTAAGGATTTTTTAACGCAAGGGAGTCAAGGAATCTAAGGGTGCAAACTGTTGGTGCTTCCACTGAAGAATTGATGGGTTTTTGGGGAAGTTTATATAATGAATAGTCAAGTCATTCACCTGAGCAAGTCTCTTGGAATAGCGTGAAGACAACAGAGAAGAAAAGTCTTACTAATGTAGGGACGCCTGAATGGCTCAGTTGCTTGGGCATCTGACTCTTGTTTTCAGCTCAGGTCATGGTCTCGTGGGTCCTGAGATCAAGCCCCATGGCAGGCTCCACGCTCAGTGGGGAGTCTACTTGAAGAGGCTCTTCCTCTACCCCTCCCCCCACTCATGCTCCCGCGCTCTCTCTCTCTCTCTCAAATAAATAAATAAAACTTTTAAAAAAAGTGTTATTGGGGCACCTGGTTGGGTCAGTCAGTTAAGGGTCTGCCTTCAGCTCAGGTCATGATC
>NW_023190076.1:0-764 GCF_002007445.2 Ailuropoda melanoleuca | reverse complement strand
TTTGATAATTAAAATCTATCTTAGCAAGTCATATCATAAAGTATTCTAATTGTGATCGATCCTCATCGCATTGCATCCTACAAAATGTTTAATACATTCTCTTTCCTATTAATAAAAGTATACCTTTAAACATACGGTGAAAAGTCATAGCCGCCAACTTACAAAGGTTGGGGGGGGGATGGTGTTTTGTGAAAATTTNATTCTATGACCGTCAACAAAAGATTGCAAAACTTCTCCCATAGGCAATGGGGAGCCATCGATGGTGCCTGAGCAGGGGCCTGACGTGCTGGGGCTAAAAGAGGTCTCCTGGGGTAAATGGGTGTGAGGGTGGAATCCCCTCAATGGTAGCTGACAGGATGACTGGTCAGTCAGGGGAGTGGACGGGCTGTATCTGGGGAAAATACGCACCATTGCCTCACTCTGCCCCTTCGTCCTTCATCCAGTCTCCCCTAGGCTTCTGCTTCTAGTCCTGACTACTCGGCCAGTCCCCTCCCCTCTCTGGGCCTCAGTGTCCCCCTCGGTTCTGATCAGGCGCTCCGAGCTCCAAGGGGCTGAGGGTCCGGGGAAGGGGTAGCCCCGGTGCCCGGGTCCCAGCTTGCCCACTGTGCTGGGTCTTCAGGGAGTGTATCTTCTGCCCTCGAAGGACCGCCCTCTCCGTGGCGGTAGAAAGGTTAAACCCCGGAGAGTTAAGCTGGTCTGGGTGGACCCAAGGGCCAGCTCCCCGCCAAACCCTGGCCAGATTTAACCAACAATGACCACTGTGA
>NW_023190075.1:0-1183 GCF_002007445.2 Ailuropoda melanoleuca | reverse complement strand
TGCATTCCAGGTGGTCTGATTACTGGCACACACAGTATAATCCTATTATACTATAACATACATGCATTGTTACGAGTACACACAAGCTCACAGGAAGAGAATAGAAACTGGAACATTTACACTGAATTCACAGTCAAAGTGGCTATCTTCCCAGAAATGGGATTATGGGAGCATTTCATTGGCTTGGGTATTTGTGTGTTTGTGTGAATTTTAGGGTTTAATGGGAGGAGTGGAGGTGCTTACAGATATTTTGTAAATTGTTCTACAATAAATATTGCATTCTTAAAGTAAACATTTCTTCAAATATANAAAAATGTAATATTTACAAATTGCTTATATAATGTGACTTAAATTATGTATGGTAACTAAATTAAATAGTAAATACTCTGAGTAGGCAACTATTTCTGCTATGTTCTTACAAGTTTATGTATTTCAGTTTCCCATCAAATTTTTGGATACATTCATTGGTAAGTGGGCAGTTACCTTGCATTCCAGGTGGTCTGATTACTGGCACACACAGTATAATCCTATTATACTATAACATACATGCATTGTTGAGTACACACAAGCTCACAGGAAGAGAATAGAAACTGGAACATTTACATTGAATTCACAGTCAAAGTGGCTATCTTCCCGGAAATGGGATTATGGGAGCATTTCATTGGCTTGGGTATTTGTGTGTTTGTGTGAATTTTAGGGTTTAATGGGAGGAGTGGAGGTGCTTACAGATATTTTGTAAATTGTTCTACAATAAATATTGCATTCTTAAAGTAAAAATTTCTTCAAATATAATGACCTTCGTAGTTACATCATAAAACATGTAAATATTGTTAATCCCAACCTTTGAAGCTATCATAGAAGCTACTGATGGATTGGACTTTGCCTGGGGCCTAGAGGAGATGCACAGATAGAAATGGTCTCCATGGAGACAAGATAGCCAGTAGCAGCCCCAGCATTAGAGGGAACACGTCATCCTAGCTCTCTTTGATGGTCTGTATTAGTAAGGGTTCTCCTCAGAAACCGAACTAATAGAATGTGCATATATATTTAGAGAGAGATTTTTTTTTAAATGAATTGGTTCACAGGATTATGGAGGTGCAAGTCCAAAATCAGCAGGACACTCTGGCAGTCTGAAGACACAGGGAAAACGTGTGATTCAAGTCTAAAGGGGGTCTACTGGCAG
>NW_023190074.1:0-529 GCF_002007445.2 Ailuropoda melanoleuca | reverse complement strand
CGCGGGTGCCGTCCGCGAGTCTGCCTGCTCCCCCGTGCAGGTGGCCCGCCAACCGCCAGCCTTCTCCCGTATGCTCCCGGAGCTCCCTTCTCAGCCTGCTGTCTCAAGCGTGAGGGTCCGCGGTCTGTCCACTCCCCCTTGCAGGNAGGTGGCTACCGCTTCCCGGCGCCCTGACACGGCGGCTCCCTCCCCCTTCTGTTTAGCTTCCGATATCTGTGCGCGGTTTCACGGCTCCCCGCTTCGTACCTCGATACTCAGCGCTGGAGATGTTCATTTGTAGAGATCCAGATGTATCTTCCTGCGTCTCAGGCTGATTCCGTGGATATTCCTGCTGGTCTGGTACCTATCCAGCTCAACTCAGGGGACCGGCTGAAAAAGGTGTCCCCTACTCCTCCGCCATCTTAACCTCCCCCTCCATAGATTCTCTTTTTGGTATAGTCTTTTCTAAGAGCTCATTTTCTCTCTTAAATATACATAGTATATCTGAGTGCTCAATAAAAGTTACCTGTTTGGATGACATGATACTCTA
>NW_023190073.1:0-1402 GCF_002007445.2 Ailuropoda melanoleuca | reverse complement strand
TTTGCACAGCCACCGATGACACGAAGATGCCAACATGGTAAAGGAGTCCTTTGCACAGCCACCGATGACACAAAGATGCCAACATGGTAAAGGAGTCCTTTGCACAGCCACTGATGACCTCTAGCGCTAAAGCCCCCATCTCAGCAGGTCCCTCAACCACATTTGGAACACCTCACTGGCACCCCAACCCCTACAGAGGGGAGCGGCATCTCCAGCGCCTACAAGGGCCAGGTGGGCAGCTTCCAGGACAGAAGTGGGCTGAGAATCGAGTCGTTTCCTTGAATGAAGCAATCCTTCTCTTTTAATTAAAACATAGTACAAGAACTTTTTTTCTTAAGTCTACAAAAAAAAACAAAAAAGAAAGAAAGAAAACAACCCCACCAGCAACCAGCGCATGGCCTCACAGTCACAGAGAAACTATCAGGACAGCTAAGGACTGGCAACCTAAAGAAGACAGGTACTATTTTTCCATGAAAAGCCAGAAAGCTGGATTTCTAAAGCCAAATAACCCAAATTTTAAATGTCGGCCACTAATTCAGAATTTTTAAAACATTTTTAGAGGAAGAATACCACAGAGGTCATTGTAACAAGAGGGAAACGAAGCATTTGTGCAAGCCAACTACAGGCCAGCTGTGTGACGTTTATCATAGAAGATGAAGTCCATGCTCCAATCCTGCAAGGCCACCTTTCATCGGGAATTAGCCAATGTCACCACTGCGACTCCTTGTAGTTTCTGCCCTGTGGACTACACCCCCCCATAAGAACCTCCTCCTTCCATACACCCCATACTCCCCTGTCTCTGCGTCACCACACTCTTCCTGGGAGGAGACCCTATGGCTCTCAGGAGAGACCATCACTGGCTGGAATAACCTTGCTCTGGTGGTCTCCGGACGACCCAATAATGCTTCAGGTGGTAAACTGTCAATTCTGTCCAACCAGGCTAGGATTCTTGGCAACCAATTCAGTCAATAAAGGGCGTGGGTCTAAAACCACACTAGTTGAGTTCATTTATTTACGTAACTGTAGTTTCAAATTATTTGAAGTTATTTTTATTTCCAAGGAATAGTTCTCACAAATGGGCAAATTTTCTTGGCATATGGCTGGCACTCGATAAGGGATTTGGGACCTGAAATTATATGGCCTATATAAATAGCACACCTGATCATTTATGAAGCACTCCCGTACTAAAATTGTCAAGACAGCTATAACTGCTAGCCTCTCCTCGTCCAGAAACACTCCTTTTCCTCGCCCCCAATTTACGAAGTTCCATACACACCAGCCCCAAGTCTAACCCTTGAGCACAGCAGGCTGGCTCTTGCTGCAGAACCACGGTCTCCACTACCTGGGACACTCCTCTTACTGATTTCCTCATAGTTGGCTCGCTCTTCAGGTTCAGTTTAAG
>NW_023190072.1:0-750 GCF_002007445.2 Ailuropoda melanoleuca | reverse complement strand
GCTTCTACAGTAGAAATAAATAATATGTGTCCATATCCAACTTTCTTTGACAGTTTACTATATTATCACTACAAAGATGGCCTCCACATCTGTATCTTCTGGGAGCACTGACATTTCTGTAGTGGGATTCAGGGTTCTGCNGTAGTGGGATTCAGGGTTCTGTGTTAAACCATTATTTCTCTAAGGTTATTTGTTGACATCCAACAAATATTCATTTATTTATCCATACTTATCCATATTTATTCATCCAAACTGATGGTTATGGCAGTGAACCAATTAGTCTCATTGCTATGAGAATTATCCTCTTAGAACCTCTGTCGCTTGTGATCTGTAAAATGGGGATAATAGTTCATTATTAATTAATATATTAACTAATTGATATAATACATTAATATATTGATTGATATATTAATATGTTAAGATATTGATGTTGGTATGAGGATTATATAACTTTCATAAAAGGCTGATATTGTACCAGAAATAGCAGACATAAAGTAAATGTTTCTTTACTTTGTTCTCACAGAGGCTCGAAGAATACCCGGAGGAAAAAACCAAAGATCACAGTAGTAGAGGCTGACCAATTGTATAACTTGGAGATTGAGACTCTACTGTGTAGAGGGTTGACTTAGCACCTCTCAATGTCCCTCTTGTTCAGGCTCTCGTGAGCAAACCTCTCCCCAAACTTCCTTCCCTTCTTTATCTTCTGATTGACTTGTATGTTGTTTTTGAGCTAAAATCTTTAATGTAAAA
>NW_023190071.1:0-2740 GCF_002007445.2 Ailuropoda melanoleuca | reverse complement strand
GTGTTCCCTCTCTCGCTGGCTGTCTCTATCTCTGTCGAATAAATAAAAAAAATCTTAAAAAAAAAAAAAAAGAAAGAAAGGTGGGAGGTGAGTCAGCAAAATGCGAGATTCTCAAAGGCAAGGAGGAGGTGGATTTGCAGGAAGTGAGGAAGAAGGAGGCCCTGGCTATCTTTCAACAGAATAGGAGTGTGGAAGGTAGAGCAGGAACAGGAAAATAAAGAATGGGAAGAAGTGAGTATGGGTCACTTGTTCAGGAATTTTGATTAAGAAATGAAGAAGGATACAGGTTGTAATTCGAGTGAAAGGCAAAATCGAGTGTAGAATTTGGCAGGTTAGGGGAGAAGAGGGAGAAGCATACAGAAGGGACTGAAGAGCTCAAAGCTAGGAAATGAAGGGTGTGGAGAAGGTGGGTATGGAGAGGGTCGGATAAGCTGGGCAATGCTCCCTGACATCAGCAGATGGGCTGGCCTGGGGCTAAGAAGATGGGACAATGAATTCAAGATCTGTTTAGGAGCCACAAAAGCTCCTTGAGGTATCATGGAGTATCACAGCATCTCTCCATTGTAGGCCACATCCACTCACTTTGATGACTTCCCTCAGCAGGGGTCTATGGCTTGGGTCCAAGTGTATGCTCAAGTGGCTCGGGTTGATACTGGCCCAGAAGAAAGCCCAATGGATGGGGATATCTCTGAGATAAGTGAAAAGGGACTAGAATGGCTGACAAGAACATTTGGATTGGGCAGGCAGTCAAAGGTAGCCAGACTAGACCTAATGGACTGGGTCAACAGGAGGTGACTAATATGCATGGCAGCAATTGGGTTGGAGGGTTCTGAAATTCACTGAGAAATCAGGACTTGATATTATTAGACTAATTTTTCCTGAAACATCAGTGTCGTTCTTGGAGGGCAAAAGGCTCAGTTCATTTTTTAATCATCATGGACAAGTTGACAATGTTCTGTTTTCTGTTGTAGGTTGTAGGATCGATCTTTGAGTGTGGTAGGCATTACCATCATTCACCAATATCCATTCTCCTCTTTTTCTGGGCACTTAAATGTGTGTACTTCCCCCCTACCTTGAAGTAAGGCATGACCATGTGATATGACGTGGCCAATGAAATGGGAATAGATGTGACTTGTATCACTCCTTGGCTGGATCATTTAATTTTTAGTGTGTGATATTCTATCACTTTTTTTTAAAAAGATTTATTCATTTGAGAGAGAGAGAGAGAGAGAGCACACAAGTGGGGGGAGGGGCAAAGGGAGAGAGGGAGAAGCAGACTCCCCACTGAGTGCAGAGCCGGATGTGGGGCAAGATCTCACGACCTGAGACCGGGACCCTGAGATCATGGCCTGAGCCAAAATCAGAAGTGAGACGCTTAGCCGACTGAGCCACCCAGCCGTCCCACTACTCTAGAACTTTTTAACCCTACTGTGGCAATCATGGAAGAGGCCTTGTGTTGAAATGGTAGGAGCATGGATTTCTAAGAATGGAGGACAACAGCCCTGGAGAGTTACCTGAACCCTCAGCAGACTTTGAGTGGGGGAGTTGCTAGGAGCTGAATAATGTTGTTGAAATTCATGTGTTGAACCCCTAACCCCAAAACCTCAGAATATGACTATATTTGGAGATGGGGCCATTGAAGGGGTGATTAACATAAAATGAGGCCATGAGGGTGGGCCCTAATCCAATGTGACAGGGGTCTTTATAAGAAAAGGAGATTGGGACATACAAATAGACATCAGGGATATGTGTGTGCAAAGGGAAGACCTTGTGAGGACGCAGTGAAAATACAGACATCTGCAAATCAAAGAGAGAGGGCTTAAGAGAAGCCACACCTACTGGCACCTTAATCTTTGACTTCCAGCTTCTAGAACTATGAGAAAAGAAAATTCTGTTGCTTAAGCTATCCAGATTGGGGTATTTTGTTTTTGCAGCCCTAGTAAAATAATACAGGAGACAAATCTTTTTTTTTTTTTCTCCCTATTGGAAAGCTTGTTACCACAGCACAACCTCACTCAGCCTGATTAATACAGTGGGATACTTTAGGTTGGATGGCAGAACAGGCTCTCAGAGGAGCTGGCATATAATTTGAGAACCGAATGGCAAACAGGAGCTAGTTATGGGAGAGAATGAAAGAAAAACATACCAAGCTGAAGGAACAGACAGTACAAAGTACTGGGTTTGCTTGTGGCAAGGAAGAGAGGAAACGGCGAAGTGGAGGTCAAGGACAGATCACACAGAGGTCACAGGCTAGGTTAGGGAGTCTAAACTCAATTTTATAGGCTATAGAGAAATTCTATGGGATTTTAAGCAAAGCAGTGATATGATATATCTGATTCAGTTTTATTTTTGTTTTAAGAAGGTCTTTCAGAATTCTCTATGAAGAATGACCCACAGGAGGGAAGAATGGAAACAGGGAAACTTTTGCAGTAATGCAGGGATAAGATACAATGGCACCTTAATCCAGGATGGAGAGAAGCAGATGGATTTGGGCATTTTGATTCAGTAGCTTCTTTTTTTGGGTAGCTATAAAGGTTGGAATCACAGTGTACTGGCAATTTCATACTTCTATTTATAGTGTTTATCATGAGAAGATGCCAGAATTTTTGGCAGAAGAAAGAATAAGGTCAATTTTATGGAAAGAACACAGATCCAAGAAGTTATATAGTAGTTTCCAAAAAGGAAACTGAATAGGGAAAGTAGATTGAGGAGCACAGCAGAATGGAGAGAGAGAGAGAGA
>NW_023190070.1:0-859 GCF_002007445.2 Ailuropoda melanoleuca | reverse complement strand
GTGCATGCATATGGCTAATATAGCACCTTAATTGAAGAGAGGTGAGTCTGGGGGTCCTGGGTGGCTCCATTGGTTAAGAGGCTGACTCCTGATTTTGGCTCAGGTCATCTTCTCAGGTCATGGGATCACCCCATCTAGGGCTCTGTACTCAGCCCNGAGATTTCTGTCTCTGTCTCCCTCTGCACCTCCTCTTTCTCTCTCTCCCTTAAATAAATAAATCTTAAATATAAAAAAGAAAAGGAATAAAGCCAAAGTGTGTTTGTGTGTGTGTGTGTGTGTGTGTGTGTGTGTGTGTGTGTGTCTTCTAGGGCTTTCCTAATGTAGAATCCTCCTACCTTCCACACTTGAGAGATATTTCTTAAATACCCAGCAATTCCTTGTAATAAGGGCCAACATGTTTTGTGTGCCTACTGTGTACCAGGCCAGTGCTGAATGAGTTACCAGGATTACCTCATTTAAGACAGTCATCCTGTGTGGGTGGTACAGTTCTTATTCCCAAATGTCAGATGAAAAGGCTCAAGCCTAGAGATAGAATTTTCTTTCCAGAGTGACACTACTAACAAGTGCTGAAAGTGGAATGGTGATGCGGGCAGGAGGCTTCCAGAGCATACACTGCTGATCTGTTACCACATCCTGGGTCCCTGCAGCCTCTCAACGTGTGGAATTCAATAAATGATAAAGACGATGCTGAATCACAGGAATCCTTTCACTCTTAATTCTTGGTGGAAAATTCCAAGACATGAAGAGGAGCTAGCACACAAGTTCTCAGCATCAGAAAGAGGAAACATAGGAAAAGGGCAAAAATAAATGTACAGTTTTGTTCACAGTTGTGATTTTAAGGGAAAAATAATGAAAGAAA
>NW_023190069.1:0-925 GCF_002007445.2 Ailuropoda melanoleuca | reverse complement strand
GGTGCAGTTCAAAGTGTGAAGAACCAGGCCAAGGTCATTCTAAGAATTCAGAAGATATAGAAATATCCCAATATTAATGGTTATTAATATCCCAATATTAATGGTTATTAATCAGGAGTCTCCAGTAGGTCATCATTCAAATAAAAATACAAGCAGTTTGCAGCTTCGGACCTAAGTGATCTAAATGGCCCAAGTTCCTTACCTGGGATTCCCCTTTCCAACAAATACGTAGTAATGAAATGAGCGTCATAGCTAAAAAAATATCCTGATGTTTTATATTCCAACTTCCCCACTGTCAATTTGTATGACCTTGGCATTTTTTTTAAAAGATTTTATTTATTCATTTGACAGAGAGACAGCNCAGAGAGACAGCCAGCGAGAGAGGGAACACAAGCAGGGGGAGTGGGAGAGGAAGAAGCAGGCTCCTAGTGGAGGAGCCTGATGTGGGGCTCGATCCCAGAATGCCGGGATCATGCCCCGAGCTGAAGGCAGATGCTTAACGACTGCGCCACCCAGGCACCCCTGACCTTGGCATTTTTATTAATCACTCAGGTTGCTGTGAAATACAGGCTAGAACTAGATGGTATTACTTCCATACAGCCTAATGAGGATGGGATTCCACTCAAACGTTTACTGACCACTGGTTTTATGCTTTTCACATACGTGATGAATAGAAGGAAATTAGTCAATCTGAATTTCTATGAAAAAATTTTCTTCTTTATGCCTTGAATTCTCAGTCCCTTAAATGTAGAATTTCAAGCTGAAAAGAGAAAAAAGATGCCAACTACCAAAAAGAAAAAGAGAAATAGGATGAGACACCCATGGCTCTCCTGAGAAAACAAGAGACTACTTGCGTACATAATGTGTGTAGTGTGGTGTGTGTGCATGTGTGTGTAATCTTTGCAAAGGAGCCTTCTCCCGATGC
>NW_023190068.1:521-609 GCF_002007445.2 Ailuropoda melanoleuca | reverse complement strand
ATTCATGCTCCCTTACACACGAGAGATGATGATCGTTGATATTTCCCTGGACTGTGTGGGGTCTCAGAGACTATTATGGGGCACCCTC
>NW_023190068.1:0-154 GCF_002007445.2 Ailuropoda melanoleuca | reverse complement strand
CAATGTGGAATCGGGGTGCCCAGTGAAAAGGCTGCTGTTCGCTGGAGGTGTTTTCCTGGACGCTCTGCTTTATTACCAATATAAAGGGCGCTGAGTCCTCGAAAATTCTGAACTTATTCATTCATGCTCCCTTACTCACGAGAGATGATGATCG
>NW_023190067.1:0-1528 GCF_002007445.2 Ailuropoda melanoleuca | reverse complement strand
AGAGAGAATCTCAAGCAGATTCCCTGCCGAGCACAGAGCCCAATGCAGGACTTAATCTCACAACCCCAAGATCATGATCTGAGCCAAAATCAAGAGTTGGATGCTCAACTGACTGAGCTACCCAGGTGTTCCCTTCTTAAATGATTTTATAATTGCCAAAGTTTGGCCCTTGAAGGAGAACCTCATGATGGGAAGGTAGAAAGTAAGGAGTACATGCACCTGACCCATTGGTCCTGACTCTGTCTAAAAAGTCCCATCTTAACCTCATGGTTCTTTCACTTTAGTGAACTGTTCCAATTTAAAGACAAGTTCATGCCTAGGCAGACAGAATTATTAACTGACCATTTTTCTGGCACATGTCCAGACTCCAGGTAGACCCATGCACTAAGAGTGTTGGATTTTGGGTACAGTGAGGATTAAATGTGTTAACACATTTAGCACAGTGCCTGGCTCATAGTAAGTGCTCAATAAACTCTGGCTATTGTTTAATTATTCAAAAGGAGGCATCTATGAGCTTTCTTCCATTATTCACTATCATAGGCCATGGTCAGGGCAGTTGCACAGGACCCTTGAGTAGGCCTTCTGGCACAGAAAGGCACAAAGCAAGTGAGTCTGTAATGGACCCAATAAGAACATCTATAAACAGTTAACTGCCTAGACCCCCTGAATGCTGAAGTGCTCTTCCTTCAATGCGTACAAGCCAAAAGCTTAATCAGAAGTAGGTGGCATGACAGTCTAAATGACATGGTGGTCTTGGCAGCCTGTAAGAAATGAAGAGTCAAATTCTGTCTGATTCCTTATTTCATGGCTGCCATGACCACCATGCTCAAGTATGCTTTTTTTTAAAATAATATTTTTTTATTATATTATGTTAGTCACCATACAGCACATCCCTAGTTTTTGATGTACAGTTCCATGATTCATTACTTGTGTATAACAACCAGTGCACCATGCAATACGTACCCTCCTTAATACCCATCACTGGCCTATCCCATTCCCCCACCCCCCTCCCCTCTGAAGCCCTCAGTTTGTTTCCCAGAGTCCATAGTCTCTCATGGTTCATTCCCCCTTCTGTTTACCCCCCTTTCTTCTTCCCTTTCTTCTCCTGCTGATCTTCCTACTTCTTATGTTCCATAAATGAGTGAAACCATATGATAATTGTCTTTCTCTGCTTGACTTATTTTGCTTAGCATTATCTCCTCCAGTCTCGTCCATGTTGCAGCAAATNTGTTGCAGCAAATGTTGAGTAATCATTCTTTCTGATGGCTGAGTAATAATCCATTGTATATATGGACCACATCTTTATCCAGTCATCTGTTGAAGGGCATCTCGGCTCCTTCCACGATTTACTTTTGTGAGAAACCAGAATTCATCAGAGTTCCTAGGCCACTGACTTGCAGCCTCGGCTTTTTGTAAGTCTTATGCATTGCCTGTTATCAGACTCCATGGTAAACCCATGTAAAGATAACACAAACCACATTTGAGTTGTCATTATTAACAATCTTTGAATCCATAGCCTTTATGATTT
>NW_023190066.1:0-664 GCF_002007445.2 Ailuropoda melanoleuca | reverse complement strand
GGGATCGAGTCCCACATCGGGCTCCTCCGCTGGGAGCCTGCTTCTTCCTCTCCCACTCACCTGCTGTGTTCTCTCTCTCGCTGGCTGTCTCTATCTCTGTCACATAGATAAATAAAATCTTTAANAAAAAAAAAAAAAGAAGTTGTGGTCTGTAAGGCAATGGAATATTACTCAGCCATAAAAAATAATGAAATCTTGTCAAGTATAAATATGTGGGTGGAACTAGAGGTTTTTATGTTAATCAAAATAAATCAATGAAAGACAGAAAGCTATATGATTTCACTAATATGTGAAAATTAAGAAACAAAAGGAGTGAACATAGAGGAAGGTAGGGAAAAATAAAATAAGAAATCAGGGAGAGAAACAATAAGATGCTTGTAACTCTAGGAAACCAACTGAAGGGTTGTTGGGGGGCGGTACAGGGATGGGATAGCCAAATCGAAACCAATTCCACTTCAGTACAAGCTTAGTTTCAACACGCTTTGCCTGGTTATTTACATAAGTGCAGCAAGAGTAGCAGTTCATTATGTAGGCCATTTTAAACCAGCTATGCGGAAAATTTTCATAAGGAATCTCAGATAAATTTGAACAGCGTCTCAAGGTCAGAATCCCAGCCAAATGCTCTCCATCAGACATTACCTGCAAGCCCCAAAGACTTGGGTTA
>NW_023190065.1:0-708 GCF_002007445.2 Ailuropoda melanoleuca | reverse complement strand
CTATTTATTTTGGGGAATAGAGGTAGACAGGGTGTTGAATTTTGCAGTTTATCTCTTAATGCAAAGTTTATATATATATGTGTGTGTGTGTATATATGATTATACTAAATAATTATGCTTATTCATATGGAAGCAAGGCAAGGTGTCAGTCTTGCTTTGTCATCTTTCTGTTATAAATCTCCCTCACCATAAACTATTTCATTATTATTTCAAACTCCTGGAAGAAGACNAGAAGATTCTAATTGACCACACTCACTTTTTCATGTCAAGTCATGAATCATTGTCCAGCTTGGTATCTTACTGCCCTTGGACGGAGTGCTCATCTTTGGTTCAAATAGCTGTAAAAAGTGGAGATCATGGGCCAGAGAGAGGACATAATGGCTGAAGGACTGGCAGATTCTTCTAGAAAGGAGTGTGGACAGGCAAGTAGCATAAATACCAGGTTCTAGCGCCACAGCCTTCGACCTTGACAGCCATTAGCCTAAACTCACTCAGTCTTTAGAAGTCCATTACCCCTCAAGCAAATAGAAAATCTGTTAATCTACCCCACTAGCCACCCAGGCATTTCCAGAGGCCCATGGGGGAGGGGAGGAGAGCGGATTGGTGAAAGAAATGAGGTCAGGAAAGTCTAGTTTGTTTGCGCACAGGGGAGTGGATTAGATTTACTTGCCCTGTTACGTCAGAAGAACGTATAACCGATTCTTTTTC
>NW_023190064.1:0-770 GCF_002007445.2 Ailuropoda melanoleuca | reverse complement strand
GTTTATAGTATTTCAGTCTTTTATATAGCTGCTTTGGAAAACACAGTAATGTGTATGTTTTTGTCCCCCCCATTTTAAAGTACTTCCTTAGAGGGGCGCCTGGGTGGCTCAATCGTCAAGCGTCTGCCTTCGGTCAGAGCGTGATCCCAGGGTCCTGGGATCGAGCCCCACATCAGGCTCCTCTACTGGGAGCCTGCTTCTTCCTCTCCTGCTCCCCCTGCTTGTGTTCCGTCTCTCGCTGGCTGTCTCTATCTCTATCAAATAAATAAATAAAATCTTTATAAAAAATAATAAAGTACTTCCTTAGAAAAGGCTCCAAAAAGTGGGACAAACATCATGCAAATTATTAATGGTGTGTCACTTAAGTTGCATTTCAATATTGAGACTAAGGCTGTAGTATCCTCCCTTGTCTGAGGACACAATAGAAGTATATGAGAGAGCATGTCAAAGCATGCCCCAGCATCTCGAGACGGCAAGTAATGGGACAAGGATGCTGTTAAACCAGTGAATATTTCTCCTAATGACCGTTGAGAAAACAGTGACAAGAGCGAGCATTTACTGAGAGTTCGGATTGGGATTGGAAAGAGTATGTGACAAAATACACTTCTCTGGAAAGAAATACGTACTTGGGGGGAAAAAATCATATACCTCCAAAATTTCATTTTGCTGGTTTCTGCCCAATATTTAAATATAACATCTTTTAAAATCCCAATCCTTACACTGTCATATTGATGTATTAACATGCTTGCCCCAAATCATGTTCTCATAGA
>NW_023190063.1:0-573 GCF_002007445.2 Ailuropoda melanoleuca | reverse complement strand
TGTATTTCTGTGGTGTCAATTTTATTTCTCCTCTTTCATTTCTGGTTTTAATTGAGTCCTCCCTTTTTTTTTAAATTTAAATTCAGTTAATTAACATATAGTGTATTATTAGTTTCAGAGGTAAAANGTATTATTAGTTTCAGAGGTAAAACTCAGTGATTCATCAGTCTTATGTAATACCCAGTGCTCATTATTATCACATCCCTCCTTAATGTGGGTGTGGCTTTCCTTTTCTCTTTATAGCTGCTCTCCAAAGTCTGTCATAACAATACATTAAGGCAGTGTTTTTCAAGTTTGAGCAAAGAACAGACCCCTTTCAAGGAAAAAAAAAATTAGCAGACCCCCTGTGTGAATTTGAATTATTTTTATACTAAGTGCAAACATACAACATATGCCCATGGCTATATGAAACCAAAATAAATTTTTAACTATAAAACCAACAAAACTCAAATTAAAAACAAAAATTTAATGACATATTTTGCTACAGCCACATTGCTGACAATGAGTTTATTATTAGAAAATCCTCTCTAATTAGTTATGAATTTTGATGGAGAATAAATGGTGGGAGAAACC
>NW_023190062.1:0-1933 GCF_002007445.2 Ailuropoda melanoleuca | reverse complement strand
AGGTGCCCCGTTGTTAACACGTTTTTGAAAATTAAATGTTTATACTGTGAATAGCTAAAATACCATGAAAAAGGATGACTAGAAACTATAAAGTATATCAAANGTATTGAGTAAATTAAAACTGGACAAAAAAAGTGTTTAGCAAACTATCCCAACAAAAATTATACATTTTAAATAATGGCTGCTCTAGCATAAATTTATTTATTTCAATTAATCATTGTTAACACATATTTTTTTTTAAGATTTATTTATTTGAGGGAGAGAGAGCAAGCCAGTGCTGGAAGGTGGGTCAGAGAGAGAGAATCTCAGGTAAACTCCCCACTGAGTATGGAGCCTGGCACGGGACTTGATCTCACAATGCTGAGATCATGACCTGAGCTGAAACCAAAAGTCTCAACCGACTGAGCCACCCAGGTGCCCCGTTGTTAACACGTTTTTGAAAATTAAATGTTTATACTGTGAATAGCTAAAATACCATGAAAAAGGATGACTAGAAACTATAAAGTATATCAAACTGTAACTCTATAAAGAGGATGTGCACATACAACCAAGATTTACTATTTATTAATGTATATCTTTTAATAAGAACTCTTTTTTAAAAGGGGACTTCTGAAAAATTTTTCTAAATTTTTTTTTAACGTGAAACACTAAGTGTAATTTGTTTAACTATATATGTCTAATGTACAATATTAAATAATATGTTAAGATAAAGATTACAACAGTGCTGGTGAACGATGCACCCCTATGATGGCTTCTAGTGCACAATGGTGATGGGGTTATAATTTTTTCTGGCCATTGCACTTACCTCCACATCTTGGAATGGGTCCACTCCACATTACTTTTCCATCCATAAGGATACATGTAATTGTTTCTGTTCCCTGGGTTTTTATAAATCCTTCTTCACAAATAACTGAAATTGAACTTCCTAATTGAAAGTTGTCCCCAAACCGCCGTGCATTGATTGGTATTCCAGGATCAGGACACTCATTATGTCCAAATGCTTGGGAAGAGCGAACAAACAAAAACACACAAACAAGCAGTATGAGAAGGACACTTATATATTCGGGGGGAGAAAAACTGATTTAAAAAAAAAAAAGAAAAGAAAAGAATTGGAGCCTCTCCTTTGACCCTACCTGTTTGTCTGTGATGTAAATAGATGTGATTATTTTAAAATACAAATTATACTCTAAGATTACACTCTAAAATAGAATTGTTTCTGCCTATTTCTGGAGATCATTAGGCTTAAGCTATGTAAAAACTACCAGTATAAACCGGTCAGAATTCCAATTATTCTGAATACAGAGCAGGTTGACTATATCTCATTGCAAACTTTTCTTGTGATTCACTCTTTGGAATGGAGAGTCAGTCTTATGAGGTTATAGTGAAAAGTTCCAAACTGGTATGAAAGTCTTAAAATTTCTTTATAATTTTACATTTGTCATCTATTTTCTGTCATCTAGGAAAAGGGAAGGGAGCTAACTCTTGGAATTACAGTGTTTCAGGCAGTGATAGGAGCTTTGGAAATGTTATAATCTCATTTAACATTTAGAGCTCTAAAGAGTAATATGAGATTCAGAAAAAGATAAGTAGCTGGCCTCAGGTCATGGAGATAGGATTGAAATGTATCCCTCAGTCTGACTTATAATTTTTTCTCGACAACATTATATCTTGGGCCTTCTGTCTCAGGTCTCAAAAGAATGTGAGTTCTTGAGTTCAGGACCACTTTCTTATTTTATTTTGTGTCTCCCAGGATATATTTAGCCTCGCCTTAGCAAGTAGCAGAAGTGTAGGGACAATGTAGATATTTTAATCTCTCAAAATTATAGATTACATGAGTCCTCCAAATTTCTCTCTTTATTCATCTGGATGACCAAGTATGTACCATAAATGTTTAAATTAGTATAATATAAATGGAAGAACATTTAAAATAGCA
>NW_023190061.1:0-682 GCF_002007445.2 Ailuropoda melanoleuca | reverse complement strand
ATTCTCTGAGAAAGTGCCTTTAGGATTCTTACTTGGCTTATGGGAAGCATATCTTCCTCCACCCATACCTGAAACTTCACAGTGGGAACAGGGACCCCATAACCTCCACATTTGGTATAGTATCTTTGATAACGTGGGACAGGAGTTCCAGTAAAACAAGAGAGGAGAAATAGAAATGTTAAGATCCAGGTTGTAGGAATTAAAGAACTGTAGGGAAAGAGCTTCATCTGAGTGAAATCTCTTTTGTCAGAGAAATACCTTCTGCTACATACTGTTGTTCTCTGGCATTTTCATGCCTTATCTTTCTGTTATTTACCTTCTCTTTTAATAATCTCTTTAAACTCATATGTTACCACAGTAGCCTTGGCTTATGGGGTGCCAACACAATAGAACTTCATTCCCTTCCAACCATGATGAGCCCCATCTGACTACAGGACTTTTGATTACGTTNTTATTATCTCTCCCTGGAATTTCCTTTTGCCCTCACTCAGCTACTCTTGCTTCTTTCACCAAATTAATTGCTACTCATTCTGATTAAATAAAACCCTCCTCTTATATTCCCCCATTGCACCAATACATTCCCTCCAACACTTATCAAACCCATATTTTTTAAAAAATCTATTTGTGTTATTTTTAAATTAATTCCAATAATTTCTAATAAACTGTAAACTTCATGAGGATA
>NW_023190060.1:0-2687 GCF_002007445.2 Ailuropoda melanoleuca | reverse complement strand
CTCGCTGGCTGTCTCTATCTCTGTCAAATAAATAAATAAAATCTTTAAAAAAAAAAAAAAAAAGAAAGAAATTTTAAACCCTAAGGGAATTAATGCAAAAAAATAAACTCAACTATTTTGTTATGACAGCAGATCAAAATGCCCCACCACTTGAAAGGACAGTTGCTAAGAAAAAAGAGAAGAAGCACAGAATCAGTTCTAAGTGTCAGTTACATTAATGGCCAAGAAAGTGGCAGGTGTTCTGTGTATCTGGGGCTGTAAAACCCCAGGAGGATGGTCAGGAGGTCAGATTTGAGGGTAGTGTGGTTAACACACTCATGAGGGTATCCACATGTGCCCCTGTATGTGTGCATGTATGTTTGTGTGTGTACGTGGGAGTGCCCGTGTGTGTCTTTAAAGTACCTCTCTTTTCCATGCTTTCCCTGTAGGGAGGGTGCCTTTATAAACCCTTCGAGGACTCTGTCAGGATAAAGAATCAATCAAAATTCATTGCTGTAACATTTTTATATCCTGCAAGTCAGAGCTGGTAGCCTTTCTTCCCTGCCAATCTAAGCTCCTCCAAACTGATTCCAGTAGGCCGACTTTGACAAGAGTAAACCAGAGGTGTTTTGTGGCAAGGATAAAGTAACTGTCCATCCAGCTAAGAGCAAAAAGCAGTGAGTCAGTGACAAGAAAACAACGAGGGGCCAGGAGACACTAGTGAGTTCACTTGGAAAATACCATTTTGAAGCTGGCTTAAGAGAGGATGAGCTCTGAGGTTGTTCACTGCCCACTGAGAGAATTATTTGTGGCAGGAAGTTTCTCTTTTTTAGCTATGGCTACTTCAAATACAGTTGTGTTAAGCTTTTCTTCAGTCCTGGTATTTCTCTCTGACCTCTGGGACGTATTTGTGATGCCATGGTATAGAAGCCCCTCTGTGTGCTTGTCCCTTCCAGATTTAGTGTATAGTCAGCCAGGTGAGCTGCTGGCTTACACACACAACCCCAAATCTTAAGGGTTTGCACACTGCATGTGCAGTTTCCTTGCTGGGTAGTTCTCCTAAGTACTTGTCTTCTGATCAGGGACTGATTTCTGGCCTCTTTATTGGATGACTCCGCCATCTTGGAAGTCCTTCCTTTCTGTTTTCATTGATGGGGAAGAGAGGACATTTCAGGGGCCAGGTCGGGAAGTGGTGAAAATCCTTTTACTCTCCTTCTGTTGGCCAGAGCTTAGTCACGTGGCCAAAATCACTGCAAGAGAGCCAGGAGTACACCATTATGGACACTATTATGACAAGTAATTAGAGACTCGTAACACGGAGAGTTCTTTGCTTGAAAAGCCTATTTCCAAAGTCTAGAGTAGGGATTGCAAATTCGGATGCCTCGGGGGCCAGACAAGGGTGTAACTGAGTCAAGTGAGCAGGGGCAATAATACAGGGAATGGTGCGGACAAGGACAGCCAAGAGAGGTGCACTCTTTATAACATGATAATTTAACTTTTATGATAGACTGATATGGCTAAACTAACCAAATCTGCTGGCCACATCCATTCCATATGCTGCCAGTTGGCAACCTGCAGTCTGGGACAGAAAAAAACATTTTTCTGGAAGCAAATTCCGAAGTTGGCTATGTTCGTGAATCACTACCTGTTAGGATAAACACAAACCCTTTCTTTTTTTAAAAAAAGAAAGCTCTGAACAGCAGCAAGGAAACGGAAGCTAAAAAAAGGAAGCAGGTATAAAGAGTGTGATGTAAGGCTTTGCTATCGGTGTGTACGTTTAGGGCAGTGGCTCTTACATAGAGGAGGGAGCTCTGAGCTATCATGTTAAAGGATGCTTGGTGTCCTGCAAAAGCAACACAACTCAGCTGACAACAGGCACTGATGTTTTCCATTGTGCACCTGACCCCAAGATGTAACCCCCACTTTGCACATTCTACCTGACTCAGGCCCCTGCTGTTTCCCTTTGAATATTTCTGAGCACAGTCTATACACTGACCAGTGTTAAAGTAGCAAAAAAGTAATATTTGGATGATATTTGTCAATGTCTACCCTGGGGAATATAACACCAGTGAATCGTGTCTATAGGTTTAAACATAATATATAGAAACAATGGTAATAACAATAGCAAACATTTATTGAGCAACTACTGTGTGACTGGTACGACATAAGGCTCTTACCAACAATTAACTCGTTTAATCCTCATGCTAACTTTAAGATACTGTTATTGTTCCAACTTCCATCTGAGGAAACTGAGACACAGAAGGTTACTTACCCAAGGTCACAGCTGGTAAATGGCACGTAATAAACTGGGATTCATACAGAACCAATGTGATTGTGTCCTGTGCTTATAGTTGATCTGTACGTGAATCTGCTTTCATAAGCAGGCTGATTGTAATTTTCAAATAATAGAAATCCTTCGGTGATCATAAAATTTGATCACTGCTGAGCTTTCAAATGTGTATTGGTCGCCTGTTGTTTATGCGGTGCAAGCAAATGCATAAATGAACACAAAAAGCCATATAGGAAGGCTATTCTTTCTAAGGCATTAAAGATAAATTCAAAATGTTGTTCGTAGCATATATTCTGGAAATGTTAAAGAGGGTTTGGAGAGAAGTATGTCCAGGTGGCATGCTTATAAGCATGACATCTCATGATGTTGGAGAAGGGGCTTAACCTAGTTTTGAAGTAATGTCCAAATACTCGCTTTT
>NW_023190059.1:0-9118 GCF_002007445.2 Ailuropoda melanoleuca | reverse complement strand
AAGCAGGCTCATAGCAGAGGAGCCTGATGTGGGGCTCGATCCCAGAACGCCGGGATCACGCCCTGAGCCGCCGAAGGCAGACGCTTAACCGCTGTGCCACCCAGGCGCCCCTGAAAAAGGACTTCTGATCTGTATCTTCAAACTCACTACATTCTCCTGAGTCTTCACCATTACTTTTCACTAGTAGCTCAGGACAAAAGTCTAGGGTCATGTTTGTTTTCCTTTTTCTTTCATAACCCAAATCCAATGCATCAACATGCCCTGCTAAGATATGTCAAAATATATCCGGAATCTAATCACTTCTCACTGCCTCCACTGCTATTCTGTTCAAGTTGTCATCATGTCAACAGTGACAACAGCAACATGTTCCAACTGATCTCATTCCTTCCATCCCTCCCTCTCACCCTTCTCACCAACTTCTCTCTCAAGTCTATTCTCCATAGAGTTTAAAAATATCTATCAGACCACATTAAACTCAAAGCCCTTCAATGATTTTCATAGCATTTAGAATAATCAAAAGTCTTCTTCATGACATAAAAGAACCTCTTGGATCTGAATCATGACTATCTGAGAGAGGTGATCTCCTCCGAGTTCTTCTGGCACATTCACTTCCAGCCCCACTGAATGTTTGGCTGTTTCCTGAGCACTAAGCTTGCTCTGGAGACTTCACATTTGCTATTCTCCAGTGTCATCTCTTCTAAGAGACCATGCCTGATGCTCTAACCTAAATAGCATAGGAAACTGACATACTCTGTTTCTTACTCTGCTTTCTTTGTCTTCATTAGAAATTCCTCTTTAGAAGGAGTTTTGTTTTTTTTAATTTTGTATTTTCTTTTCTTTTTTTGAATTTGCTTACTTGCCCCTCTACCTGAACAGAATGTCAAGTACATATTCTTTTTCTTATTTACCACTGTGCCTTTGTGTCTAGATCACAGTTTGGCAAAGAGTAGAAGCTCAAATGTTATTCATTAAACAAATAAAATTTCCTTTTTACCCCTTCTCTAAGTCAGCCTCCTCCTGAGTATAGCAATATCAGCATGCAATTTAATCCCCCCTTGAAGAAAAAGATTATTAATCCTTACTTGCTTACTCTGAGCCACTGGTACTCCTCAAACAGACATACTATCTGAGCTTGACTCTCCTTTTGGTTGTCTTCACTTCACCAAATAGTTAACATTAAAGAATTATTGTAATTCCATGGAAGAAATTATTTTTAGTCTGAGATTATAGATTCCATTTGGGTTACATATTGGTGCCAAGAGTTAAAAAAACAGAATAATTTTAATAAAGTAAAGGTTTCACAAACAAAAACATAGCTTTAGTTACAATAATTTTATTTAAAAATGTTTCTCATTTATTACTCTAGTTTTTCTTTACTCTTTGTGCTGAACAGAAGCTTATTTTTGTCCCCATTGCAGTTATAGAGTGAAACTGAAGAAAAAATCAATAATTATTATCAGTGTTTCGAGATTAACATGCTTTTACTCTTTTGTGTTTACGATTTTTTTAATGTCTAGAATTTGGTACTTGCACAAATACCAAGAAGAAGACAGTGTGGAATACTAAAGTAAAGATGGACGTTTTCAGTTTGTTGACCTCAGAACTGAGCACAGTGCATTTGTGCTGAAGTAATATTTTTGAATTAGATTAACTTGACTTGCTCCTAAATTGATGGAATCTTTATCATCATTAAATATTTATTATAATTCCATTATTTATGACACAAGCTGTTTACTTGTGGTTTACTTCTTAATACTTGCTTTTGATGGAATGAATCATTTTCATAATGATATAGATTAATATTCAAGGACCTTTGAACACTTGGTTCCTCTTTAGACAGTTTATGATTCTATCAAGTATCTTCTTGTCAAAGGGCTATTAAATACAGGGAAAGTTAGCATCTTTCCTTGTAGCTGAAAAATAACCTCCATCATTTCTCCAGTGTTTTAGAGTTCACAAAGACTAGTCACAAACTTTGTTTAACTCGTTCCTCTCAGCACCACTTTAGAGTTGGTGATGTTCTCTCCAAACAACCTCTAAAGAAACAATCTCTGATGAACTAAGCAATGCCCCAAGAGTATAAAGCTAAATAGAATCAAAAGTTTAAATTTACTTCAACTGATTTCGAATCCTAAACTATATTTTTGTAATATTTTAGGAGAAACTTAAAAAAAAACACAGTACGCTGCCTTATTACTTGTAATAAAAAAAATAATTAGACCCAGGGAAATGTACCACATTACGAGGGGTTTTTTAAAACCCCTCCTTTCTCTACCCCCCAAAAGAATGACATGAAATTAGTCTCTTTTCTACATTTCACTAATAGTCATCACAATTTTTTAAGCTAGGACTGTGTTTCCTGTTCTCAATTAGAAATACAGTTGATCCTTGAGCAACATGAAAGTCAGAGGTAGGAGAAACTTTTTTAATCATTTTTTTCCTTTCGTGTTGGTCTCTTTGGTCAGATTATAATGAGCTATTAATCTCTAAAATCAATTTTTAAAATTCTCAGTATGATTAAAATTGAACATTTCATCAAACCTTTGTTTATGGGAGGGCATAGTGGGAAACAAGAACCTCAGAGAATTAATATTTTTCTGTGCAGAAGGCCCTACGTTGAAGTATGAGTGAAAAGCCCAATATGTAGATTTGCATCTGAGTATAAACTTTTGTGACAGATGCTTAACTGTGTTCACCCTTATACTAAATAGAGCATATGATACTCCTATTCATCATAGTAGTACTTTATTTCTTCAAAGATACGTTGGCTATGGTAATTGAGCCCCCAATAAATCAGAAGGAAATGAGAAATAAAAATATTACAGCGTTTCACAGATATTAATGTAAAGTCCTATTCATATATTTTTTAAATGGCAGAGATTAATTATAAAGCATAGTTTCTCCCATCAAACAGCAACATGTGGGATCAGGTTCCCTGACATAGCTGAACTTTAATCAGAGGAAATAATTAGAAATTGCTCACTGTAATAACTTATTTCTCGCAATTTGGAGAGTGTCATATATCAACAGAAACAGACCAAGAGAAGGAAAATGGAGATAAATTATGTTCATAAAATCTTCATAATATTAGTAAAGGAGTAATGATTCTTTTAAGTACAGATGTAAAAGCAAAATTCTAATTATGGCTTAACTTTCTCACGAATTGTAAGGTGCTGAACTTCTACAATCTCTAAATAGTTTTCCAGGAAATGCTTCACTACACTAATTGGATCCTTCGAAGGTTGTTAAGACACATGGCTCTTACAGCATTACATGTATGCTGTGGAAGACCAGAGGAGACTGGGGAGACTTCTCCCTAAATCCACACTACTGGTTCTCAGTGTTTTGCTTGAACAACTGAATGACAGGAAGTATTATTTGTTATTTACCATCCCAAATATCTTTCTCATGACAGTGCACGCCAAAGGGTTCTTTGCTGAGTGACATGATAGGTATCGGGCACAGTCGAAACTAGTCCGCATAGCAATTAGAAAAAATTACCCAGCAGGTTGGGAGGGGAAGTTATGAGATAAACGACTTCAGTGGCTTGAGAAAAGAGACACTGAGTGAGATTATGTGTATTGTCATACTCCTCCATGATCCCCTCTGGAAAACCTTCAGTAAAATATAAATTGCTCTCTGTCACACAGTAGGCCAAGGCCAGGCCTGTTACCCCTGAAATGACAAATAGAACTCAAGCTTCGATAAGAATTAGAGTAAATAAATGTGTGACAGTGATAGGACAGGAATTCCCTTCTATGATGGCAGTGTGAGCGCTTGAATGCTGTCATGGTCCAGCATTCTAGTTTAAAGGAGCATAAAATTTCTGGGCTTTCCTGACCTGGCTGATTCCTCCTTCCACACCACGTACTGAGCCCATCCAATTATTGGTGTGCCTCCCTGAGGAACAATGAGAAGGCATTGAGGGATGGTGTGTACTCTCTTTTTATTCTTAACTGTAGACACTTTGAACTGCTTTTCACAAACTGAAAGTAATGAGTCAAATCTAAGTCATCTCTCGCCATGATCCTTAAACCTGGAACTGCCTTTGTGGCCTGCCCTACTTTACCCTTAGATTGGACATTCTCTGGAGAAATATAAACTTTGTGTCTCTGCCTCAGGTATTTAGGGTAAAAACAGAGAATGCAGTTGGTGACAGCCAAAATCTGGAGTGGAGCGTCAGGTAGTGAGTAGAGTGTATCAGTAGTATTTCCGAAGCCCATAGTAATAGAAAAGAAATAAATAGAACTATAGGGAGAACTAAGGAAGGCCTTATTTACTAAACTACCATAAAGAAAACTATAGAGAAGCAAACTATGGAGAACTATCCAACTTACAGAGAACTCTATACTCAATATACTCAAATTCCAAACAAACTATAAACTATAGAGAAACAAAGAAAAGTATACTTACAATTTAAATCTGTCCCATCTGATAGACACATATAAAAAAGATGAAACAGGAGGAGGAGGACTATTCATTATGTTGAGGTATGTTCCCTCTATATCTGCTTTGTTGAGAGGTTTTAACATAAATGGATGTTGAGGGACGCCTGGGTGGTTCAGTCAGTTAACTGTCTGCCTTCGGCTTAGGTCATGATCTCCAGGTCCTGGGATGGAACGCTACATCAGACTTCCTGCTCGCAGGGAGTCTGTTCTCTCTCTTTCTCTCTCTCCTTCTGCCCCTCCCCACCACTCATTCTGTCTGTCTCTCTTGCTCTCAAATAAATAAATACATAAATAACAAATAAATAAATAAAATCTTCAAAAAATGGATATTGAATTTTGTCAAATGCTATTTCTGAATCTATTGAGATGATCGTATGATTGTTATTCTTTGCTTTGTTATTCTTTGCTTTGTTAATGTGGTGTACCACACTGATTCACTTGTGAATGTTGAACCATCCTTGCATACCCAGAATATATCTCACTTGATCATGGTGAGTGATCCTTTTAATGTATTGTCGAATTTGGTTTGTTAATATCTTGTTGAGAATTTTTTGCATTTGTAGTCATCAGGGA
Source organism: Ailuropoda melanoleuca (assembly GCF_002007445.2). Taxonomy (NCBI): domain Eukaryota; kingdom Metazoa; phylum Chordata; class Mammalia; order Carnivora; family Ursidae; genus Ailuropoda; species Ailuropoda melanoleuca. The sequence continues at coordinate 4,097 of NW_023190059.1, read as the reverse complement.
TATTGACCTGTACTTTTCCTTTCTTGTGGTATCCTTGTCTGGTTTTGGTATCAGGGCAATTCTGGCTTCATAAAATTAGTTGAAAGATTTTTCTCTTCTGGTTTTTGGAAAAGAAGGATTGGTTTTAATACTTCTTTGAATATTTGGTAGAATTCACCAGTGAAGCTATCTGGTCCTGGATTTTTGTTTGTTGGGAGCTTTTTGATTACTGATTCAATCTTCTTTCTAGTAGTTGATCTGCTCAGATTTTCTATTTCATCATGATTCAGTATTGGTAGGCTTTTCATTTGTAGGAATTTATGAGTTTTTTTTTCTGGATCACCCAATTTGTGGCATATTGTTTATTGTAGTCTCTTAATGATCCCTTGTATTTCTGTGCTATCAGTTGTAACATCTCTTCTTTCATTTCTGATTTTATTTATTTGAGTCCTCTCTCTTCTTTTCCTGGTGAGTCTAGCTAAGGGTTTTGTTTATTTTTCAAAGAATCAGCTCTTAGTTTCATTGATCTTTTCTGTTGTCTTTTTAATCTTTATTTCATTTATTTCTGTTCTATTCTTTATAATTGCCTTCTTTCTACTAACTTTGGGCTTTGTTCATTCTTCTTTTTCTGGTTCCATAAGGTGTGAAGTTAGGTTGTTTATTTGACTTTTCTTATTTCTTCAGGTATGCATTGATGGCTGTTAACTTCCTCTTAGAACTGCTTTTGCTGGGTCTTATAAATTTTGGTATATTTCCATTTTATTGCCTCAAGGCATTTCTTGATTTCTGTTTTGATTTTTTCTTTGACCCATCGGTTGTTCAGTAGCATGTTGTTTAATCTCCACATATTTGTGAATTTTCTAGTTTTCTCTGTGTAGTTTCTAGTTCTATACCATTGTGGTTGGAAAAGATATTTGATATGATTTCAATACTCTTACATTTATTAAGAATTGTTTTATGGCCTAACGTATGATCTACTTTGGAAAATGTGCACTTGAGAAGAATGTGTATTCTGTTGCTTTTGGATGAAATGTTCCGTAAGTATCTGTCAAGTCTAGCTGGTCTAATGTATCATTTTATGGTCAATGTTTCTTTATTGATTTTCTGTGTGAGTGCCCTATCCCTTGATGTAAGTGGAATATTTAGATCTCCTACTATTATTAAATTGTTGTTTATTTTTTCCTTTAGGTCTGTTAATGTCTTTGTTATATATTTAGGTGCTCCTATTTTGGGTGCATAAATATTTACTAATGTCATACCTTCTTGTTAGATTGACTTCTTCATCATTATATAAAGCTCTTCTTTGCCTCTTATTATAGACTTTCTTTTAAAGTCTATTTTACCAGATGTATGTATAGCCACTCCAGCTTTGTTTCCAATTGCATGGAAAAATTTTTTTCCATCTCTTCACTTTCAGTCTCTGTGTGTCCTTACATCTAAAACAAATCTTCTGTAGGCAACATATAGATGGGTCTTGTTTTTTATCTGTTCAGCCACTCTACATCTTTTTGTTAGAGAATTGAGTCCATTTACATTTAAAGTAAAATTATTGATAGGTATCTACTTATTGCCATTTTGTTCATTGTTTTCTGGCTGTTTTTGTAGTTCCTCTCTGTTCCCTTCTTCTCTTGCTCTCTTCCTTTGTGGTCTGCTAACTTTCTTTAGTGGTATGCTTATATTCCTTTCTTTTTATTTTTTATGTGTTTACTATAGGTTTTTGCTTGTGATTACCATAAGGCTTACATATAACAATTTATATCTATAACAGTTTATTTTAAGTCAATAACTTAACTTTAATCCCATTGTAAAGCTCGACATTATTTTTCTCCTTCACACTTTGTTTTTGATGTCATATGTTATACCTTTTTATCTTGTGTATCACTTAACCAATTATCGTAATCATAGTTATTTTTACTACATTTGTCTTTTAGTCTTCATACTAGTTTTATAAGTGATTAATCACTACCTTTACTGTATATTTACCTTCCCAGTAGGATTTATTCTTTCATATGTGTTCTTGTTACTAATTAGCACCTTTATTTTCAGCTTAAAGTAAAGATTTCTTAATTAAGATATTATCGAACATTATGTCAGTATACCCTCTGGGAGAAAATGCAGCATAGAAAATAAGTTGAAAGGAAGCTCACAGTTTTTAAGATAAGAACATTGACATCTTAACTTTTATTTATGTATTTTAAAATTACTAGCAGAGCAACAATAGATGAATAATTCAGTTGTTCATACTTCCATTTTTTTCAAAATACAACAGAAAAATTAATATTTTAAATATCTATGCCCCAGAATATTAGTGAACTAAGTTCCTAATCTAGTGAACAATATTAGTGAACTCAGTTCCTATTTAGTGAATTAAATTCCTAATTCCTAATAAAAATGAGAAGTTATAGGAGGTAAACCCAGGGTGAGTGAGGCTATTAGGGCAAGAAACGGTTAGAATAATAGGTTTGTCTCCATTTCAAAAGAGCTCTTGGGGATTCTTTTGTACAATATAGGGGTAGATTAGAAAAATAGATTAGAATTCCAATACAGTTAGACCCTGTGAGTATTCCTGTCATTTATGATTATTTTATTTTGAGACAAATTTGAGTAAAAAGTAAATTCCAGTTTCAGTGTACCAATCCATTCTTAACTTGATTAACACTTGAGGACAATTTTCATTGTCACTTAGACTACCCATACAAAGCTTTTTGTAATAATCAGTAATAGTAGAGATATTTGTTGATATTTAAAAATCAAAATTAATTCTTATCTTTGAAAAAGTGAAAAATGATGAAAAAGTCAACTTTTTATTATACCTAAATTATTCTGTCTTTATTTTTCTTAATTTTTATTTGCATGTTAAGTTATAAGTGCAAATAAAGAATTATCAAATAATTCCATAAAGCTTATTTATTTTTTAAGATTTTATTTATTTATTTGTTAGAGAGAGAAAGTGAGAGCACAAGCAGGGGGAGCAGCAGGCAGAGGGAGAAACAGGCTCCCTGCTGAGCAGGATACCCGATGTGGGACTCCATCCTAGGACGCTGGGATCATGACCTGAGCCATAGGCAGATGCTTAAATGACAGAGCCACCCAGGCATTCCTCAAATAATTCCATAAAGTTTAATAACCAAAATTACAATACCCTTTTCCCCTTCCCACCAATACTCTTTAGAAGTAATCATTTTCAACTCATATGGGACTTAAACCCTTTACTTACTTACTTTTCAGTTATAGGGTTATTAAATTTCCACTATGGAAGACAAGGTGGTTCAGCTTGATTTAACCATCACTGTTCACCACTAGTGGAGCTCTCATATCTATATTCTTTTAATACAGTTCATTTATAATTTTGATCAGACTGTTACTGTTACATGCTGAAGCTAGTGAGAGTTTATCTATGTAATAAAATATAATTATTTTTCCTAACAACTTTTTGTTGTCATTGGTATTAATATTTTTCTTGTTTTGTTTACTTATATTTTAAAAATACTTATCACTGGGACACTTGGGTGGCTCAATCGTTAAGCATCTGCCTTCAGCTCAGATCATGATCTCAGGGTCCTGGGATCAAGCTCCGCATCAGGCTCTCTGCTCAGTGGGGAGTATGCTTTTATCTTTCCCCCTGCCCCTCTCCCAACTTGTGCTCTCTCGTGCGCACGCTCACTCTCTGTCTCAAAGAAATAAAATCTTAAAAAATAAAAAAATAATATACTTATCACTAATTAATCCATAAACTGTCCTCCAATTGTTTACATTGCCTCTCATGTAATACAGTCATAAGATTCAGATATTCTGCCACTATTGTCTTCTCTCTCAAATGCCTCTAAACTGCTGGTTTGGACCTATTGCACTCCAGAAATGCGGCATGAAACTTAACCTTGTATTTTCCATCACAATCAACCAGAGAATTCTCTTCAACTCTCTCTGCAGTTAGATCACCTGTTTCCTGGATCCCATGTCTTTTACTTTATTGAGTCATGGCTTTTTGTTTTCCCTTCCTTGAATCACCTATTCTAGTAGATTCCTGAGAAAATGTGCAAGAGAGACAATTTTTTTATTTTAATTTTTTTTATTATATTATGTTAGTCACCATACAGTACATCCCTGGTTTCTGATGT
>NW_023190058.1:0-1154 GCF_002007445.2 Ailuropoda melanoleuca | reverse complement strand
CATGGATGGAGTGCTTTAGAGTTCCAGGCTAAGGCCAGATTGGTCAATTCAAACCAAGAACAGTGGTGTTTCGGTAAGCTCCACAGGGTTCTTAAGAAAGGAGTCCCAAGGGGAATACNCCACCAGAGAAATTGAAATGGAGTTTATTACTCGAGGTCTATGGTACTCATTGAGAGGTCACACAGGGAAGTCAAGGTAAAGTGCAAAGAGAGAGGCAGGACTTGGGGCATATGGTCTTTTTAGGGTTCATGGATGGAGTGCTTTAGAGTTCCAGGCTAAGGCCAGATTGGTCAATTCAAACCAAGAACAGTGGTGTTTCGGTAAGCTCCACAGGGTTCTTAAGAAAGGAGTCCCAAGGGGAATACCTTGGGAGGTGAAGGGGAAACTACTGGCCATAAGGGCTGTTGGGAAAGTCGTATCAGGGACTTACATGACTTGTCACTCGGCAAGCTGTTCTCTAGGTCATGAGCTCATATGTGGGTGTTAGTGTCAATTCAAGAACCGCACAGGCCACCTGGCCAAACAAAATGGATGTGGAAACAACCATACCATAGAGTAGCTTAGCTAAATTCTTGACACTGTCTATAAAATATAAATCTAGAATTTGCTACAAAGATTCATATATTTTCCTGATTTAATCATATACATGCACACATGCAAACGCACTGTGATACTGTGATTTACAAAAATATACATTTGATCATTCAGATGACCAAAATATATTTCTCACATGTAATTTGACTTCATCCAGCCAGTTCCTAGCTCCCCACTCCTAAATTTCTTGGAATTTTCTGAGTGATGAGAGCAATATAGGAGCACCTTTTGTTGTAACATTTGGTCTCTTGTCCTCATTTCCTGAAAATGCTTCAGAGCATCAGTATATATGAGAACTCTCTGTAGGCAACCTCAAGTTAGGCCAGAGAGATACGGGTGCTATATGAACATTGTATCTGACAATACACCATTTATACTATCAAGATCTACTTGTGCCCCAAATTAAGTCCCTTCTGAACTCTCATTAATTTTTAAAGTTAGTAGTTAATATTCTTGAAAGAAAAAGGGAAAAAAAAAAGGAAAAAAGGAAAGACTAACTGAACATTGGTAGCACAAAATACAATCCTTGCTGTTGTAGTTGGGCTTGAGGTCATAATTAA
>NW_023190057.1:0-1355 GCF_002007445.2 Ailuropoda melanoleuca | reverse complement strand
AAGAGAGTGATATTACTAAAAGCGTTGCTTTCTACCTTTTGAATTTTAAGAAATAAACTACAGCATCCGGCCTTATGTCTGGAAAGTGTCCAACTGGAAAGACCTCATTATTTTCTGTATCAGTGAGNGTCACATAAAAAGGGACACCTCTTCCTAGTTGTGGGGAGTAGTGGTCACGATTATTTTATCATTGTGCTCCTCGATGCTGACTCATCTGTAACTACTGACATTTCAATTATACCATCAAATAATCCATATTCTGACAATGATGATTATAACCCTGAATAAGCCCTTATACCTGCACTGTCCACGTGGCTACTGACTCCTTGAAATGTGGCTCAGCAGAACTGACCCGTGCTGTGCATGTCCAATACACACTGGGTCTTTCAAAGACATGGTCTGATAAAAATGTAGAATTGCTCTCATTAACATCTTTATATTGATTACATGTTGAAATGACAATATTTTGGATATATTGGGTTAAATAAGATATATTTCTGGGGTGCACAGGTGGCTCGGTCAGTTAAGCATCCAACTCTTGATTTTGGCTCAGGTCATGATCTCTAATTGAGCCCTGCATCAGGCTCTGCACTGAGCATGGAGCCTGCTTGAGGTTCTCTCTCCCTCTCTCTCTGCCCCTCCCCCAGCCCGCTCATGCATGCGTGCACACAGGCATGCGCACTCTCTCTCAAAAAAAAGATATACTGCTGGAATTAATTTCACCTGTTTCTTTTTACTTTTTAAAATGTGGCCATCAGAAAATTTTAAATTACATATGTGGCTTGCATTTTATTTCTACTGGGCAGCTCTGTCTTATGCCACGTCGATCCCCATGACAGCCTGACATGAATTTTCTTATCTAATCTTCCCAACACCTGGAGAGAGAACTTCTATCACCCCCTTTTCTGAATGGGAGAATCTCACGCTCAACTAGGTTAAATATTGTCTCCGAGGTCAATGGAATGATTAATATAGACAATCTGACTTTAAAATCCTCGAGCTTAATCTCTGAAATATCTTAACTCTCTAAACCATTTTAATATCCTTAAACTGCTGGGCGCCCGGGTGGCTCAGTCAGTTAACATCTGCCCTTGGCTCAGGTTATGATCCCCGGGGTGCTGGATAGGATCCTGTGACAGTCTCCCTGCTCAGCGGGGAGTCTGCTTCCTCCTCTCTCTCTACCCGTCCCCCCTGCTTATGCACTCTCTGTCTCTCTCAAATAAATAAATTAATAAAATCTTTTAAAAAAAATCCTTAAACTTGGGGTGCCTGGGTGGCACAGTCGTTAAGCATCTGCCTTCATCTCAGGGTGTGATCCTAGCATTCTGGGATCGAGCCCCACATCAGGCTCCTCC
>NW_023190056.1:0-1623 GCF_002007445.2 Ailuropoda melanoleuca | reverse complement strand
AAAGTGCATGTCAAAAGTGAATGAAAGTTCAAAGAAAAAAATATATATATTTTGTACGCAGGGTGGTATAGGAAGTCTTTGAGAATGTGACTACTAAAATGATGCAGATAGTGATAGTTTTACTTCAGAATATAAAGTTTGGGGAGATTTCAATTTTATTCTTTCATTCTACAACTGTGTACTAAGCATCGGCTCTATAGCAGCCCTTTTATTAGTACTTCATATGAAGTAGTTTTAGTAAAAACCTATCAAGCTGAGCACATTGTGATGTCACAGGATAAGCTATTCATTGGCTTTTCCTGCCCCATGTTTCACTGTAAAATAATGTACAGACTTTAGCTATTAATAATGAATAAAAACACATTTTATCCATTGATGTTATTTTAAAATAGTATATGACCCACTTGTGTATACATTAGTTTCTTATAAGTCATATAATATGAAATGATAGGGTGTGAAAATATTTTCTATACTTTGAAAAATTACTTATGTACTAAGTGTATGAGTTTCTTGAGCACATCACTTAACTTTTTAAAGCCTTTTTTATTCATCAGTGAAATGGGAATAAAGACACCCTCTTCACAAGGTTTCATCAAATAATCAACATAAACAATAAATTTATGATCATTTGGTTACCAATAAAGCTTATAACAAATGTAATATGCTATATTCACCAATAAACATTTATTGAGTACTTTATGGATGAACTGTACCATTTCATTAGCTTTGAGAAATTGTGCAAATAAAATAGATATGTTGCATAACCTCGTGATTATGTTTATAGGGAAGATAAAGCATACACATAAATAACTATAGTTTAAGGAGAGGAAGAAGAAACAATCTTTTTTATTTATTTCTCTCTAAGACCATAAATGAGGTCCTATATTAGGAGGCAATGTACACAGAACATTATTTAATCCACTCTAAAACACTGTGAAGAAAGAGTTTTTTATTTAATTTTTAAGAAGAAAAAGAAGCCTTGAGAAAAATGTTTTAGTTTCCAAGGAAAAAATACATCTAAAATCAAAACACTCTTTAATGTGCTTCTCCAATTTCAATTTGACATTGAAAAGTATTCCTTATTAGATGATCACCATCAGGTGAACTTTCAATTTATTTTCTAGAGAACAGTTGGAAGAAAGATATGTCTGAAAGCAAAATGTTTTCAAAGGTCATGAAAGAGAGAATGCTAACAAAAGTTAACAGGACATTCTCCTAGGGAGTATTACATGATAATTTAATTTCTTAAAATACTCAGATAAAAAGGAGTTCTTTTACCCTGTTTTTTGCCTGTGAAGACTGGTAGGGCTACCTTCCAATAGGCAACCAAGTAAAAGAAATTAGTTAGCACATTAAAACCTATAGTTTTGCCCTATGCTTTGACATTTTATTTTCCTATTAATTTACCAAACCTTTAAATCTATCTGCCTCAGCACTGTAGCCCATACACAGCCAGTAATATAAATATTCAGTTTTTTGAAACTTTGAATCTCTGGCTGGAATTGGAGGTTATTTTAAATATAAATAAATACATGAATAAATAATATGCTGGAAAAAAAGAACATGAACTACAGACAAAAGACAATGAACTACAAAATCACTGATTTCTATTATATTCAAGCA
>NW_023190055.1:0-19687 GCF_002007445.2 Ailuropoda melanoleuca | reverse complement strand
CGTTTAGGAATCTTTTCCTCCGACTCAGCGCTTACTGAAATAACGGCTGTCGTTCTGCACAGATGCCGCGGTTGGAGGAGAAACTTGCACTGGAACTTCAGGATGACGCCAGAGTCATTGCTTGCCGGTTCCCTTTCCCTCGCTGGACCCCAGACCACGTCACCGGGGAGGGAGTGGACACCGTGTGGGCCTACGATGTGAGCAGTGTGAGAGGCAAGAAGCCCTGAAGACCCGTGCATTTCTGGTCGCTCATTGAAATGTAGACTTTATTGAGCACGATTTCCCAAGTATTGGTGGTCTTCGATTTTATAGAGACTTCCAGCTGTGTTTTCAGCAAAGAGTATATTTTTCTTCAGTATGGAATGAAAAACTGCTATTACTTTCCTTAACTTCTGGAAGACAAGCAGAAGTTAAGAACAGCAGGTAGATTTAAAGTCCCTTTTCACGGTATATTCAAAAAAGTGGCCTTACTTCTTTTCCATGCACTCAGACGTATGAAAATATGAATGAGTGATAGTCACATTGATGTGCGGGAAAGATGTGAACAGCTCTTCACATTATGAAAAATATGATGTAACACCAGAGGTGAAAATAAACACTTTTTAAAGAGGGTATGTGTTTGCAAATATTTGTAGTTTCCTTCGACTTCATTCGTACTTAAGATTTATGTCTTTCTTTTCTGTACTTCATCGTAAAACTTTAATTCGTTCCAAGGCTAGTGGATTACTGTATTTTATTGAATCTGAGTTGTGTACATGTGTGTAAATGTGTGTGTATAGACGCACATTTGAATATTTCTGAAATGGTGACGTACCTTCCAGTCGGTGTTCTGTGTCTGTGATCGGCAGTGTTGTACAGTGACAGAGTTGTACGTCAGCCAGCACTGATGGTATCTCAGGTTTGAGTTGATGTGCTCAGAGAAGCTGAGGATGGAGTGGAGTAGTTGGCAGTACCATCACGGTGAAATAAGCAGACATGAGCTTGGCATTCAGCCAGCCCTGAGATCAGATCCCTGCCTGGCCACCAGCAGGAGGCCCCGGACCAGTGGCTTGCCCCTCGTGGAGCCTTGCTTTCCTCGTTATCTTGAGGACCTGTTGGGATAATGATACACTGAACAGGGGACTTTTTTGAGTAAACTCATGACACAAAGTCTTCGGTCTGTAAGTGGTGTTTATTATTTTAAATACTAAAGAAAAGCTTATTCACACAAGTTATGGATTATTTCTGCTAGTCACTTCTTGGCTTTATGAAAGCCGCCATTTATGTAATATTTCTCGTTTACGAGAGGAGTCTTGACTGATTGAGATAAAGACAAGTTAAGGAAAACCTTTGAATGGGGGTAGACAAGTTTCATGTATCTGAAAGTTAGTATTAAATGGGGGTTCGAGTAATCCCTGTGCATCACAGGAAAGCATTGAGCTCCTCATGATACATACCTGGAACCTAAATACCAACCCGTCTTCACAGAGGTTTGATAAAGTGAGACGGTTTGCATTTTTAACTAAACTCTTGAAACTGTGATCAGTTTGATCATTGTCATTTAAATGAGCAGCACCCCAGGGACTCATTCATTCATTCAGCAAATACTTACCCAGTATCTACTGGGTAATAAGCTTTTCTGACTCAGGGGTGGATAGACCTGCAAGGCCTCTCATCTTATGGAACATATATTCTAGAAGAGTGAGGTGGACAAATACAAGAGTGAATGTTAGCATGTGTGGTGTTCTCTGAAAGAAGTCAACAGTGACAATCATGGGCGTGTGTCAGGTTTTTGGCTGCTACTGTCCATCCCTTCCCAATGGCCCCCGATTTCTTTCTGAGGAATGAGTTCTCTCCGATGGTGTGTAGTTTGGTGTCTGTCCCTCCCTGTCACTCCTGCCAGCCCTGTGACTCGGCTGGGCACACTCGGAGAGGGACCCATCACAACTCCCTGCCGGGCAGGTGCGACGCGCGGAGGCAGGGTTTTGTGGAACCTCGGACGTATTCAGTAAATTTCTAGACACGCTCCCAGCGGATTTCTGGAGGCATCAGGCTGTTGGCAAAGATATATATATAACTTGCTGTTTTGGGGTTTCTCCTTTAGCTTCCCAGGAACTAGACGATGCCTGGTCCTGCAACCTCAGAATAAAATAGACCGTTTCACAGAAGTGTTGACATTCATGGAGTTTATAAGACCTTTAATTGATTTTTTCAGTTGTGCCTTGAAGTAGCCTGTGAGTGACCTGTAAGAATTTTCTCGTAGAGGTTATCTTGGCTTCTCTGACTGGCTGGTTTCAATGATCAGTTACCGGGTTGAGGGTATTGATTAAGTTTGCACACGGCACAAGGCAGGGAGTGAGAGCGACTATTGTTGATGTCAAAAGTCAGATTCAAAAATGTCTGACAGATTGAAATCAGGGATGAGTGCTAACTTGATAAAATTTGAAGTTAAAACAAAAAACAGCTGAGAAGAATAGAAATAGGGCTTAGTGGTGACATAGCCAAACAGTAGCTGTTGTGACCAGACAGGGAGGTTCCGTCGACATTCAGCTCAATGCCCTGAGCACATTCCCATCTGATTGCATCTTTCTCTAAAAGCTTGGCCCCAGGATTGCAACCCCTGCCCTCCCCGGGTGTCCCAGGGGGCTTCTTCAGACCCTCCACCAGTTCTGGCGTTCGGACTCCCTGAAACGCTTGGTTCTACCAAGAGGCTGTGAAACCAAGTTTAAAAGACTTGCAAACTGAGACTCTTCCAGATACACCGTGTTTACTGTTGCTGAGAGATGGCGTACACTGTGACAAGCCACAGCCACACAGAGCAGAAAGAGTGCGAGATTGCTGACGTTTCCACCTCGCAGCTGGGTACCACACCTCTGCCGAAGCATGTGCCCCGATGGCCCAGGGAGGGAAGGAGCTGCCGTGAAGGCGTGGACGTGCTCACGGGCGGGAGTCTTCTGAGCTTGTGCCCTAACACGTGTTTCCTAGACGACCCGCAGGCCTCTGGGCCACGCCGGAGCGTTTCTCACCTGGCCCGGGCATCCGGGGCTGCAGGCCTCTGACTCAGGCACCTGTCGTGGCTGAAGGTGTGCAGACACTGCTCGCTCTGATCCCACGGCCATCTCCCCTCTTTCTGGGTAGCAGACACCCCGGGCTTCAGGTGTCAGGCACTGATGTGTTCAGGGACTGTGGGCCCCGCCAGTTGTCCGATCCCATCCCCTGGGTGTCAGGGCGGGCGGTGGGCCGTGCGCATGTGATCCCGTTCCTGCCCATGAAGTTTGAAGGGACATCTGCTGGGAGCTTTGGGAAAGGTTTTGTTGTGAACAGAAGGAGGTGCTTGAGGAGTGAGCATCCTTCCTGTCGTCGGACAGGCTGTAGAACGCAGGAACACCTGCCATTGTTGCAGCCACCAGGGGGAACGTGAAGATGGGGACCAGGAGGCTGGTGGAGCAGAAGGATGGACAGATTCCAGGTCTTTGATGAGACACGGAGTTGCTGAACTGACCCGGAGCCTCCGACTTCAGGGAATCTTATGTGGGGTGACAAACTCACATGGTTGTTCCCGCCGGTGTGGTGGTGGTTGTGCCTTGTGGCGGCCGAGACAGGAGGGTGTGAGGCTGAAGCGGGGTGAGGGAGCCTGGTGGTGTGGACTGCAGGCACCCCTGAGCCCGCCACCCTGTTCTGAGGGCACTGCAGGAGCAGGCACTCGCTTGGCCAGGTCAGAAGCACATCTGGAGTATTTGAGAGGGACGGAGAGCGCCCACGGTGGGAGGCCCCACTCCCAGAGTGGCGTTTGGGCAATTGTACCAGGTACTTGGACCCAGCCTTCACCACGGNTACACCGTGTTTACTGTTGCTGAGAGATGGCGTACACTGTGACAAGCCACAGCCACACAGAGCAGAAAGAGTGCGAGATTGCTGACGTTTCCACCTCGCAGCTGGGTACCACACCTCTGCCGAAGCATGTGCCCCGATGGCCCAGGGAGGGAAGGAGCTGCCGTGAAGGCGTGGACGTGCTCACGGGCGGGAGTCTTCTGAGCTTGTGCCCTAACACGTGTTTCCTAGACGACCCGCAGGCCTCTGGGCCACGCCGGAGCGTTTCTCACCTGGCCCGGGCATCCGGGGCTGCAGGCCTCTGACTCAGGCACCTGTCGTGGCTGAAGGTGTGCAGACACTGCTCGCTCTGATCCCACGGCCATCTCCCCTCTTTCTGGGTAGCAGACACCCCGGGCTTCAGGTGTCAGGCACTGATGTGTTCAGGGACTGTGGGCCCCGCCAGTTGTCCGATCCCATCCCCTGGGTGTCAGGGCGGGCGGTGGGCCGTGCGCATGTGATCCCGTTCCTGCCCATGAAGTTTGAAGGGACATCTGCTGGGAGCTTTGGGAAAGGTTTTGTTGTGAACAGAAGGAGGTGCTTGAGGAGTGAGCATCCTTCCTGTCGTCGGACAGGCTGTAGAACGCAGGAACACCTGCCATTGTTGCAGCCACCAGGGGGAATGTGAAGATGGGGGCCAGGAGGCTGGTGGAGCAGAAGGATGGACAGATTCCAGGTCTTTGATGAGACACGGAGTTGCTGAACTGACCCGGAGCCTCCAACTTCAGGGAATCTTATGTGGGGTGACAAACTCACATGGTTGTTCCCGCCGGTGTGGTGGTGGTTGTGCCTTGTGGCGGCCGAGACAGGAGGGTGTGAGGCTGAAGCGGGGTGAGGGAGCCTGGTGGTGTGGACTGCAGGCACCCCTGAGCCCGCCACCCTGTTCGGAGGGCACTGCAGGAGCAGGCACTCGCTTGGCCAGGTCAGAAGCACATCTGGAGTATTTGAGAGGGACGGAGAGCGCCCACGGTGGGAGGCCCCACTCCCAGAGTGGCGTTTGGGCAATTGTACCAGGTACTTGGACCCAGCCTTCACCACGGGCAGGAGTCCTCCTGAGTGGGCTTCCTGTTCCTGGGGGCGTGGGCAGGGCTGAGTAACCACAGAGCCTCAGCCACATCCCTGCACCCAGGGAGTGCGGTCGGGGGAAAGATGATTCCTCAGGAATAGAAAGGAATTAGTAAAAGGAAGGGAAAAAAAACCCCAGATTGCCCCCTTGGCGGGTGGGGCTGCTGAGGGGAGGAACCGTGATGTGGACCGCGCGTTTGTGTCCTTAGGTTGAGGTCCTGACCCTCCATGTGATCGTACGAGGCCTTGGAGAGGTGCTTAGGTCCTGAAGTGGAGCCCTCCTGGTTGGGCGACCTCAGAGAACTCCCTCCTCCTGCCATGTGAGTGGGAAGACAGCCAGCTATGAACCAGGAAGGGGCTTCTCACCAGACACCCAGTGTGCTGCTGTCGGAATCTGGCACTTCTTAGCCTCCATAGCTGAGAGGAGTAGATACTTGTAGTTTAAGCCCCCCCCAGCTGCAGTGTTCTGTGATAGCAGTCCGAGCTGGTCATCTAGAAGAGCCCACCCAGCACTCTCCAGACTTGCCCCCGCTCTAGCCATCGTTTCCAGGGCCTGCATGAGGTATGGAAGTTGAAGGGAGCCAAGCTTCAAGAGGATTCTCCCCAGTGCCAGCTGGGAAGAGTGGGAAGCCATCCCCTCGACATAATGGTCAGGGCTGGTTGGCTGGGTGGGCTCCCAAAGTTCCACTGAATCCCCCTGTCTGGACGACCGTTGGGGGGCGTGGTTGGCACCATCACAGGGGGCAGCTTCCCTGGGAGGGGTCTCTTCTGTGCCTCCCAGCTCACAAGGAGGATGCTTTTGGCACAGTTTGTCCCTAAACCCGCATGGATGATCTAAAAAAACCCCAGAGACAGAGGAAGAGGAGACAAGCAGACATGAATTCTAGATGGTAAAGGGCCTCGAGAACCTGTCCTCGGAGGCACAGTTCAAGAGGTTGTGGATGTTTCCCCGGGATGAGAGGATCCTTAGAGGAAACAGGACAGACATTTCCCAATGTTTGAAGGCTTGCCAAGCAGAAGAAGAAAGGAAAAGTGATAATGACCATGTTGACTGTGTACCAGGAGTTTCCATGCAAAGAAATACCCCTGTTCCCATCTCTGGGGAGGAGGCACTGTCTGCTGACTTTTTTCATTTTTAACCACAGCCACTTGTGGTCGACTTGCTCAGTCCCGACCAGACTCAGGAGCACAGAGTCTTGCTACCCTCGGTTGCTTACCTGCAATTACACCTGTTCTGACTGGCTCTGAGGCGGAAACTTGGCTCTGCGCGTGGGTGCTAAAGGGACGGGAAGCCAGCTCAGTCTGAGGTATGGTTTTCGTGAAGTCCTTTGAAGTTAGATGCGTTGCCTTTGGCTGCGGTGACGTTGTTGTCACTGGAGGTGCCCCCGCAGAGGGCTGGAGAGCCACATGGTGGGGGTGTGGTAGCAGGGATCCAGCAGCGAGCAGGCGCCACGTCTTGAAATGACCCGAAATGACCACGCGTGTTCCAGCCTTAGCAGGACCGCCAGAACCCTTTGAGCAGAACCCAGCGGGTTTGTGAGGCGTCCGAGCAGCCGTTCACAGTGAGGGCATCTCACACAGCTCCAGTGGTACTTAGCCTCCCCCAGCAGAAGCTGCGGGTAGCTTTTTACTCTGGTATATGAAACAAAAGTAGCCGGAATCTTGGAAACTCGGGGAACCCGATGCAGGACAATATGCTTTATCAGAGGTCCAGCAGAGAAGTGGTAATGCTCCGAGAAGAAGGTTGGAATCCGTTAAACCCCAGAGGGCTTAGCTGCAGTTGTGTTCCCCATGTTCTGATGAGAACCAGGAGACTGTTTTCGAATCTGCTGCGAGAAATACGTCAGGAATGGTGCCTCATCCCCTTCTAAGTGACATTGTCCCACCCATCACCTTGTCAAGGGAGCAGCTTTACAAGGACCCAGGGCTCTCTGACCTTTCTCCAGTTGATTGGACCAGAGTCTGGCATTGGAGCCAAAGGCTGTAGAGATGAGATGGGCCATGCAGATTCCATAAATTGGGCAACAGACAGACTGGGGACATCCAAGTGGAAGTTAAGGTCTTGAAGTTGAGGCCAGAGCAGTTTGGAGGGCCATGAGAGACAGGAGAGTAACAGGTTTTTCTCTGGGTGAAGGGCTCAGTCCTGGGAGCAGACCACAGTCATGTGGAGTAGAACCCTGTCACGGGCCTGCCCCCTGCCACCCCAGAGGGCCCAAGAACCGGGACGGGAGCAGAGCTTCAGACTGGCCGGCAGAGCCCTCATTGTCCCTAACATCTCAGCCCCTCAGAGGATTCAGCTGAGTGTCATGTTCCCTGAACAACTCCATTTATGAAATAGGTTATTTTATGATGAATGAAAATCACACTTGTGATGACAGGTATTAAACACAAGGAGCTTACTATCCCCAAAGATGGCGCAGGCCATATATTTAAATAGAAAAATGATATTTACATAAATGTAAGGAAATCTCCCATCTGAATAACACAATAAAGTTTCTACGCTCAAATAGAAAACTTGAGTCATCTGGGAACCTCTCAGGCAGAGTGAAGTGTTCCCGAAATAGTGACACATTACGGGTATGTTGCAATTGGCACACTTGTGACCCAGTGGACTGATGCAAATTGAACATGAACAAAAAAATCATAAAACTTTTATAAGTGAGGGAAATTCAATCTTATTTTTTCTAATTTAATATTATGGTGAGAATATCACCTGAGAAGGACTGATGAAACAATAGCTCATTGATCACAAGATTTAATTCAAGGATGGAAAGGAGTAATCAAGTAAATTCCCTTCTCTGGAATATTGTAGGGTGAAAAATTGGGGAGCGAAATGACCCTTTATGAGAATGAATCCAAATGTCAGGAAAATCGACAAACCGCCATGTGTGTCCCAAACTTGGTGGTTACGTTTGAGGGGTGGGGTCTTGCGGGGTTTGCCGTAGAGATAGCGGGGCAGTGTTGTTCGTGGGGAACGTGGCAGTGATAGAGGCAGCCTGTCCCAGGGCGTAGGTCCGTGCTGGTGCACAGGGTGAATAGTCAGCACGTTTGGGAGGTAGCTGGAGTTCTGCTCTCCCAGTGATCGTCCCTTCTCGCCCCCTGACATTTACCTGTGCCAGGCACCCACGCTTTATCCTTTATCCCGTGGCCTTTTTCCCACATGTCCACTACTCATTGATTCAAGAGTTACATTGCATATTCCCATCTTCAAGGGCATTTGAGCTTTGTTAAGGAGCGCTATGATATGAATTTGAATTTTCAGTGTGAGTAAACGATGGATTTGTAATGGAGAAATCTCAGATTCCCAGTTTCCGCCTACCCTTGCCCCAGCCCAAACTACCCAACTGGCACATCCAAGACAGCTCAGAAAGGCAGACTGTGGTCACCGCAAGTTTCTCTTGACCTGAACGTGTTAATTAGGAATAGAAATTCATAGTCCAGAAACGACAATAACAAGGATAGCTCTCAAGTGTTGACTGTCATAGGTCTTTTAGATACGTGATTTTTAATTCTCCTACTAACTGCAGTGTAGGTATGATATTTCTCAGTGGGGGAAACTGAGGCATTTAGAGAGTAATTTCTTTGCTAAGGCCCATGCACTCATTGGCAAAGAGTGGAGCTGGTATTCAAAACCAGGCCTGTCCAGCACTAACACCTGTATGGAACACCCCCCACCCCGGGCCCCGGCCAGGGTGTAGGGAAGGCTCTGCTGCTCCGAAATCAGTCCCAACTACCCAGTAGCTTAGATATTAGCAACGTTTGGATAACTCTGAGTCCTGGGTCCCCTGTCTCTGTGAATCAGAATAAATCTTTTTTTGGGAGGCACAGGGTGGCCCTTGAGTTAGAAGCATAAGCCTGAGAAGAAGATAAAGGAGCCAATTTTTCAGAACTGTCCCCCACTCAGAAGTAGATAGAGGAAGTAATGTCTCCTAAGCAAAACTGAGTTATCAACTTGCTTTGTAGGCCGACTTCCCGAAGGTGTGTTATTGCAAACACATCCCCTGTCTGTGCTGGACAGTCAGCACTTGTGGAAGTATATACATCTCTGTCATCTGCTGCGGCGGCCCTCACAAAGCAGCCCAGCTGCGCACGGAAGCAGCAGATCTATATTCCTTGTAGTTTTGGAGACTGGAAGTTCAAGACCCCAGTGTTGGCAGGATTGGTTTCTCCTTCGCTAGCAGATGGCCGCCTTCTCTGCTCGCTGTGTCCTGACACGGCCCTTCCTCTGAGCACCAGCTTCCCCAGTGTCTCTTCCTCTTACAAGGACACCGGTCCTGTTGGATCAGGACCCACCCCAATGGCCTCATTTTAGCTTCATCCCCTCTTTAAAGGCCCTGTCTCCAAATACAGTCACATTCTGAATACTGGGGATTGGAATTTAATACATGAGGTTTTTTGGGGGGAGGGGGACACAAATCAGTCCATAAGAACATCTTACCAAGTTAATGACAGCCTCGTTTTTGTAAGCAAGTTTTTGGACACAGCCTGAGCGTGCATCATCTGAGACCAGTTGAGTACACGTTGGTATATCTGGATGGAGCAGCCGGAAGAAAGGCTGTGGCAGAGTGACACGTACTGATGCACGTGTGGTTTCCAGTAGAGGCTGGAATTTCTGCAGGAATGCACACTGTGCCTAGCCAGTCTTATGGAAAAAGCTGGGTTAATGGGAGACCACTCAGAATGGTTGCAACCTTGAAATCAGGGCATTAACAGAAACAATCGTTGGCATCTGGGGAGAGAACTTGGCAGTCCAGGTAGGCAGCTCAGTGGCACTGGAGACTGCCTGAGGGGATAATAATTAAAAAAAAAACAACAAAAAAACAGCATGGGAATACCGGTTTGGGGAAACAACACAGTGCGGATGAGCCCTGGAGGGTTTGTCCCCTATTACAGACCCACGATAGCAAGGCTGCGGTGCCCCTCTCTGGGGAGGGGTGGGCACCCTTACATTTTCTAAAAATCCAGTGACAAGCTTCTGTGTTGAGGGTCACTTCTCTTCCTGCTGAAATTTCCAGGTCTCATAATTCACAGCTAAGCTCCCCTTGCAGAAAGAACCTCCTAGAAACCAACGAAACTTCCAGGTGATTCTGATGTCATTCCCGATGCAGCAGTGGTATGGAGCTCTTGGGTATTCAGCAACAGGTGCTGGAGCAGAGCAGAGTGTTGTCGGGCGTAAAAAACAAGGGACAGGACAGTGTGATATTTGCCTCCATTTATGTAAAAAAGTGTCATTCACACACTTACACATGTGTGCTCCCCCTTTCCCTGAGTCTTCCACACATACCCTGCTGGAGATCATCTGTGAGTGTATGAGAAACTGGTAATAGCTTTTGCCTCTGGGGAGGGTAAGTCCAGAGGGTACTTGGGGTTTGGGATCTGAGGTGAAGGCAAGACCCCTTTGATTATAGATTTAAAAACTTTTTTTTTTTGCATTTTTTTTTAACCGTATACAACTTTTCAATGAAAAGTTAATTCTTTAAAGTTCACACGTATGGGTAGAAGATTAGCTNTAATTAAAAAAAAAACAACAAAAAAACAGCATGGGAATACCGGTTTGGGGAAACAACACAGTGCGGATGAGCCCTGGAGGGTTTGTCCCCTATTACAGACCCACGATAGCAAGGCTGCGGTGCCCCTCTCTGGGGAGGGGTGGGCACCCTTACATTTTCTAAAAATCCAATGACAAGCTTCTGTGTTGAGGGTCACTTCTCTTCCTGCTGAAATTTCCAGGTCTCATAATTCACAGCTAAGCTCCCCTTGCAGAAAGAACCTCCTAGAAACCAACGAAACTTCCAGGTGATTCTGATGTCATTCCCGATGCAGCAGTGGTATGGAGCTCATGGGTATTCAGCAACAGGTGCTGGAGCAGAGCAGAGTGTTGTCGGGCGTAAAAAACAAGGGACAGGACAGTGTGATATTTGCCTCCATTTATGTAAAAAAGTGTCATTCACACACTTACACATGTGTGCTCCCCCTTTCCCTGAGTCTTCCACACATACCCTGCTGGAGATCATCTGTGAGTGTATGAGAAACTGGTAATAGCTTTTGCCTCTGGGGAGGGTAAGTCCAGAGGGTACTTGGGGTTTGGGATCTGAGGTGAAGGCAAGACCCCTTTGATTATAGATTTAAAAACTTTTTTTTTGCTTTTTTTTTAACCGTATACAACTTTTCAATGAAAAGTTAATTCTTTAAAGTTCACACGTATGGGTAGAAGATTAGCTTCGGTTCACATATGAGATGCCACTTTTGAAAACACATACAGGAGATAACTGGTCAGTGATGACGTGGGACTAAAACGTGCTGAGCCAGTGTGACTGTGCTGAGCCGGTGTGACCGTGCTGAGCCGGTGTGACTGTGCTGAGCCGGTGTGACCGTGCTCAGCCGGTGTGATCCTGCTGAGCCAGTGTGACCGTGCTGAGCCAGTGTGACTGTGCTGAGCCAGTGGTGACTGTGCTGAGCCGGTGTGATCGTGCTGAGCCGGTGTGATCCTGCTGAGCCAGTGTGACCGTGCTGAGCCCGTGTGATCGTGCTGACCCGGTGTGATCGTGCTGAGCCGGTGTGATCCTGCTGAGCCAGTGTGACCGTGCTGAGCGGTGTGACCATGCTGAACCAGTGGTGACCGTGCTGAGCCCGTGTGATTGTGCTGAGCCCGTGTGACCGTGCTGAGCCCGTATGACCGTGCTGAGCCGGTGTGACCATGCTGAACCAGTGGTGACTGTGCTGAGCCCGTGTGATCATGCTGAGCCCGTGTGACCGTGCTGAGCCCGTATGACCGTGCTGAGCCGGTGTGACCGNGAAATCAGGGCATTAACAGAAACAATCGTTGGCATCTGGGGAGAGAACTTGGCAGTCCAGGTAGGCAGCTCAGTGGCACTGGAGACTGCCTGAGGGGATAATAATTAAAAAAAAAACAACAAAAAAACAGCATGGGAATACCGGTTTGGGGAAACAACACAGTGCGGATGAGCCCTGGAGGGTTTGTCCCCTATTACAGACCCACGATAGCAAGGCTGCGGTGCCCCTCTCTGGGGAGGGGTGGGCACCCTTACATTTTCTAAAAATCCAATGACAAGCTTCTGTGTTGAGGGTCACTTCTCTTCCTGCTGAAATTTCCAGGTCTCATAATTCACAGCTAAGCTCCCCTTGCAGAAAGAACCTCCTAGAAACCAACGAAACTTCCAGGTGATTCTGATGTCATTCCCGATGCAGCAGTGGTATGGAGCTCTTGGGTATTCAGCAACAGGTGCTGGAGCAGAGCAGAGTGTTGTCGGGCGTAAAAAACAAGGGACAGGACAGTGTGATATTTGCCTCCATTTATGTAAAAAAGTGTCATTCACACACTTACACATGTGTGCTCCCCCTTTCCCTGAGTCTTCCACACATACCCTGCTGGAGATCATCTGTGAGTGTATGAGAAACTGGTAATAGCTTTTGCCTCTGGGGAGGGTAAGTCCAGAGGGTACTTGGGGTTTGGGATCTGAGGTGAAGGCAAGACCCCTTTGATTATAGATTTAAAAACTTTTTTTTTGCATTTTTTTTAACCGTATACAACTTTTCAATGAAAAGTTAATTCTTTAAAGTTCACACGTATGGGTAGAAGATTAGCTTCGGTTCACATATGAGATGCCACTTTTGAAAACACATACAGGAGATAACTGGTCAGTGATGACGTGGGACTGAAACGTGCTGAGCCTGTGTGACCGTGCTGAGCCGGTGTGACTGTGCTGAGCAGGTGTGACCGTGCTGAGCCGGTGTGATCCTGCTGAGCCAGTGTGACCGTGCTGAGCCCGTGTGATCGTGCTGAGCCGGTGTGACCGTGCTGAGCANGTCCCTTCTCGCCCCCTGACATTTACCTGTGCCAGGCACCCACCCTTTATCCTTTATCCCGTGGCCTTTTTTCCACATGTCCACTACTCATTGATTCAAGAGTTACATTGCATATTCCCATCTTCAAGGGCATTTGAGCTTTGTTAAGGAGCGCTATGATATGAATTTGAATTTTCAGTGTGAGTAAACGATGGATTTGTAATGGAGAAATCTCAGATTCCCAGTTTCCGCCTACCCTTGCCCCAGCCCAAACTACCCAACTGGCACATCCAAGACAGCTCAGAAAGGCAGACTGTGGTCACCGCAAGTTTCTCTTGACCTGAACGTGTTAATTAGGAATAGAAATTCATAGTCCAGAAACGACAATAACAAGGATAGCTCTCAAGTGTTGACTGTCATAGGTCTTTTAGATATGTGATTTTTAATTCTCCTACTAACTGCAGTGTAGGTATGATATTTCTCAGTGGGGGAAACTGAGGCATTTAGAGAGTAATTTCTTTGCTAAGGCCCATGCACTCATTGGCAAAGAGTGGAGCTGGTATTCAAAACCAGGCCTGTCCAGCACTAACACCTGTATGGAACACCCCCCACCCCGGGCCCCGGCCAGGGTGTAGGGAAGGCTCTGCTGCTCCGAAATCAGTCCCAACTACCCAGTAGCTTAGATATTAGCAACGTTTGGATAACTCTGAGTCCTGGGTCCCCTGTCTCTGTGAATCAGAATAAATCTTTTTTTGGGAGGCACAGGGTGGCCCTTGAGTTAGAAGCATAAGCCTGAGAAGAAGATAAAGGAGCCAATTTTTCAGAACTGTCCCCCACTCAGAAGTAGATAGAGGAAGTAATGTCTCCTAAGCAAAACTGAGTTATCAACTTGCTTTGTAGGCCGACTTCCCGAAGGTGTGTTATTGCAAACACATCCCCTGTCTGTGCTGGACAGTCAGCACTTGTGGAAGTATATACATCTCTGTCATCTGCTGCGGCGGCCCTCACAAAGCAGCCCAGCTGCGCACGGAAGCAGCAGATCTATATTCCTTGTAGTTTTGGAGACTGGAAGTTCAAGACCCCAGTGTTGGCAGGATTGGTTTCTCCTTCGCTAGCAGATGGCCTCCTTCTCTGCTCGCTGTGTCCTGACGCGGCCCTTCCTCTGAGCACCAGCTTCCCCAGTGTCTCTTCCTCTTACAAGGACACCGGTCCTGTTGGATCAGGACCCACCCCAATGGCCTCATTTTAGCTTCATCCCCTCTTTAAAGGCCCTGTCTCCAAATACAGTCACATTCTGAATACTGGGGATTGGAATTTAATACATGAGGTTTTTTGGGGGGAGGGGGACACAAATCAGTCCATAAGAACATCTTACCAAGTTAATGACAGCCTCGTTTTTGTAAGCAAGTTTTTGGACACAGCCTGAGCGTGCATCATCTGAGACCAGTTGAGTACACGTTGGTATATCTGGATGGAGCAGCCGGAAGAAAGGCTGTGGCAGAGTGACACGTACTGATGCACGTGTGGTTTCCAGTAGAGGCTGGAATTTCTGCAGGAATGCACACTGTGCCTAGCCAGTCTTATGGAAAAAGCTGGGTTAATGGGAGACCACTCAGAATGGTTGCAACCTTGAAATCAGGGCATTAACAGAAACAATCGTTGGCATCTGGGGAGAGAACTTGGCAGTCCAGGTAGGCAGCTCAGTGGCACTGGAGACTGCCTGAGGGGATAATAATTAAAAAAAAAACAACAAAAAAACAGCATGGGAATACCGGTTTGGGGAAACAACACAGTGCGGATGAGCCCTGGAGGGTTTGTCCCCTATTACAGACCCACGATAGCAAGGCTGCGGTGCCCCTCTCTGGGGAGGGGTGGGCACCCTTACATTTTCTAAAAATCCAATGACAAGCTTCTGTGTTGAGGGTCACTTCTCTTCCTGCTGAAATTTCCAGGTCTCATAATTCACAGCTAAGCTCCCCTTGCAGAAAGAACCTCCTAGAAACCAACGAAACTTCCAGGTGATTCTGATGTCATTCCCGATGCAGCAGTGGTATGGAGCTCTTGGGTATTCAGCAACAGGTGCTGGAGCAGAGCAGAGTGTTGTCGGGCGTAAAAAACAAGGGACAGGACAGTGTGATATTTGCCTCCATTTATGTAAAAAAGTGTCATTCACACACTTACACATGTGTGCTCCCCCTTTCCCTGAGTCTTCCACACATACCCTGCTGGAGATCATCTGTGAGTGTATGAGAAACTGGTAATAGCTTTTGCCTCTGGGGAGGGTAAGTCCAGAGGGTACTTGGGGTTTGGGATCTGAGGTGAAGGCAAGACCCCTTTGATTATAGATTTAAAAACTTTTTTTTTTTGCATTTTTTTTTAACCGTATACAACTTTTCAATGAAAAGTTAATTCTTTAAAGTTCACACGTATGGGTAGAAGATTAGCTTCGGTTCACATATGAGATGCCACTTTTGAAAACACATACAGGAGATAACTGGTCAGTGATGACGTGGGACTGAAACGTGCTGAGCCTGTGTGACCGTGCTGAGCAGGTGTGACTGTGCTGAGCAGGTGTGACCGTGCTGAGCCGGTGTGATCCTGCTGAGCCAGTGTGACCGTGCTGAGCCCGTGTGATCGTGCTGAGCCGGTGTGACCGTGCTGAGCAGGTGTGATCCTGCTGAGCCGGTGTGACCGTGCTGAGCAGGTGTGACCGTGCTGAGCCGGTGTGACCGTGCTGAGCCGGTGTGACCGTGCTGAGCCGGTGTGACCGTGCTGAGCCGGTGTGACCGTGCTGAGCCGGTGTGACCGTGCTGAGCCGGTGTGACCGTGCTGAGCCGGTGTGACCGTGCTGAGCCGGTGTGACCGTGCTGAGCCGGTGTGACCGTGCTGAGCCGGTGTGACCGTGCTGAGCCGGTGTGACCGTGCTGAGCCGGTGTGACCGTGCTGAGCCGGTGTGACCGTGCTGAGCCGGTGTGACCGTGCTGAGCCGGTGTGACCGTGCTGAGCCGGTGTGACCGTGCTGAGCCGGTGTGACCGTGCTGAGCCGGTGTGACCGTGCTGAGCCGGTGTGACCGTGCTGAGCCGGTGTGACCGTGCTGAGCCGGTGTGACCGTGCTGAGCCGGTGTGACCGTGCTGAGCCGGTGTGACCGTGCTGAGCCGGTGTGACCGTGCTGAGCCGGTGTGACCGTGCTGAGCCGGTGTGACCGTGCTGAGCCGGTGTGACCGTGCTGAGCCGGTGTGACCGTGCTGAGCCGGTGTGACCGTGCTGAGCCGGTGTGACCGTGCTGAGCCGGTGTGACCGTGCTGAGCCGGTGTGACCGTGCTGAGCCGGTGTGACCGTGCTGAGCCGGTGTGACCGTGCTGAGCCGGTGTGACCGTGCTGAGCCGGTGTGACCGTGCTGAGCCGGTGTGACCGTGCTGAGCCGGTGTGACCGTGCTGAGCCAGTGGTGACCGTGCTGAGCAGGTGTGACCGTGCTGAGCCGGTGTGACCGTGCTGAGCCGGTGTGACCGTGCTGAGCCAGTGGTGACCGTGCTGAGCAGGTGTGACCGTGCTGAGCCGGTGTGACCGTGCTGAGCCGGTGTGACCGTGCTGAGCCAGTGGTGACCGTGCTGAGCAGGTGTGACCGTGCTGAGCAGGTGTGACCGTGCTGAGCCGGTGTGACCGTGCTGAGCCAGTGGTGACCGTGCTGAGCAGGTGTGACCGTGCTGAGCAGGTGTGACCGTGCTGAGCCGGTGTGACCGTGCTGAGCCGGTGTGACCGTGCTGAGCCAGTGGTGACCGTGCTGAGCAGGTGTGACCGTGCTGAGCAGGTGTGACCGTGCTGAGCCGGTGTGACCGTGCTGAGCCGGTGTGACCGTGCTGAGCCAGTGGTGACCGTGCTGAGCAGGTGTGACCGTGCTGAGCCGGTGTGACCGTGCTGAGCCGGTGTGACCGTGCTGAGCCAGTGGTGACCGTGCTGAGCAGGTGTGACCGTGCTGAGCAGGTGTGACCGTGCTGAGCCGGTGTGACCGTGCTGAGCCGGTGTGACCGTGCTGAGCCAGTGGTGACCGTGCTGAGCAGGTGTGACCGTGCTGAGCCGGTGTGACCGTGCTGAGCCGGTGTGACCGTGCTGAGCCAGTGGTGACCGTGCTGAGCAGGTGTGACCGTGCTGAGCAGGTGTGACCGTGCTGAGCCGGTGTGACCGTGCTGAGCCGGTGTGACCGTGCTGAGCCAGTGGTGACCGTGCTGAGCAGGTGTGACCGTGCTGAGCCGGTGTGACCGTGCTGAGCCGGTGTGACCGTGCTGAGCCAGTGGTGACCGTGCTGAGCAGGTGTGACCGTGCTGAGCAGGTGTGACCGTGCTGAGCCGGTGTGACCGTGCTGAGCCGGTGTGACCGTGCTGAGCCAGTGGTGACCGTGCTGAGCAGGTGTGACCGTGCTGAGCCGGTGTGACCGTGCTGAGCCGGTGTGACCGTGCTGAGCCAGTGGTGACCGTGCTGAGCAGGTGTGACCGTGCTGAGCAGGTGTGACCGTGCTGAGCCGGTGTGACCGTGCTGAGCCGGTGTGACCGTGCTGAGCCAGTGGTGACCGTGCTGAGCAGGTGTGACCGTGCTGAGCCGGTGTGACCGTGCTGAGCCGGTGTGACCGTGCTGAGCCAGTGGTGACCGTGCTGAGCAGGTGTGACCGTGCTGAGCAGGTGTGACCGTGCTGAGCCGGTGTGACCGTGCTGAGCCGGTGTGACCGTGCTGAGCCAGTGGTGACCGTGCTGAGCAGGTGTGACCGTGCTGAGCCGGTGTGACCGTGCTGAGCCGGTGTGACCGTGCTGAGCCAGTGGTGACCGTGCTGAGCAGGTGTGACCGTGCTGAGCAGGTGTGACCGTGCTGAGCCGGTGTGACCGTGCTGAGCCGGTGTGACCGTGCTGAGCCAGTGGTGACCGTGCTGAGCAGGTGTGACCGTGCTGAGCCGGTGTGACCGTGCTGAGCCAGTGTGACCGTGCTGAGCCGGTGTGATCGTGCTGAGCCGGTGTGATCCTGCTGAGCCAGTGTGACCGTGCTGAGCCCGTGTGATTGTGCTGAGCCGGTGTGATCGTGCTGAGCCGGTGTGATCCTGCTGAGCCAGTGTGACCGTGCTGAGCGGTGTGACCATGCTGAACCAGTGGTGACCGTGCTGAGCAGGTGTGACCGTGCTGAGCAGGTGTGACCGTGCTGAGCCGGTGTGACCGTGCTGAGCCGGTGTGACCGTGCTGAGCCAGTGGTGACCGTGCTGAGCAGGTGTGACCGTGCTGAGCAGGTGTGACCGTGCTGAGCCGGTGTGACCGTGCTGAGCCGGTGTGACCGTGCTGAGCCAGTGGTGACCGTGCTGAGCAGGTGTGACCGTGCTGAGCAGGTGTGACCGTGCTGAGCCGGTGTGACCGTGCTGAGCCGGTGTGACCGTGCTGAGCCAGTGGTGACCGTGCTGAGCAGGTGTGACCGTGCTGAGCAGGTGTGACCGTGCTGAGCCGGTGTGACCGTGCTGAGCCGGTGTGACCGTGCTGAGCCAGTGGTGACCGTGCTGAGCAGGTGTGACCGTGCTGAGCAGGTGTGACCGTGCTGAGCCGGTGTGACCGTGCTGAGCCGGTGTGACCGTGCTGAGCCAGTGGTGACCGTGCTGAGCAGGTGTGACCGTGCTGAGCAGGTGTGACCGTGCTGAGCCGGTGTGACCGTGCTGAGCCGGTGTGACCGTGCTGAGCCAGTGGTGACCGTGCTGAGCAGGTGTGACCGTGCTGAGCAGGTGTGACCGTGCTGAGCCGGTGTGACCGTGCTGAGCCGGTGTGACCGTGCTGAGCCAGTGGTGACCGTGCTGAGCAGGTGTGACCGTGCTGAGCAGGTGTGACCGTGCTGAGCCGGTGTGACCGTGCTGAGCCGGTGTGACCGTGCTGAGCCAGTGGTGACCGTGCTGAGCAGGTGTGACCGTGCTGAGCAGGTGTGACCGTGCTGAGCCGGTGTGACCGTGCTGAGCCGGTGTGACCGTGCTGAGCCAGTGGTGACCGTGCTGAGCAGGTGTGACCGTGCTGAGCAGGTGTGACCGTGCTGAGCCAGTGTGACTGTGCTGAGCCGGTGTGATCGTGCTGAGCCGGTGTGATCCTGCTGAGCCAGTGTGACCGTGCTGAGCCCGTGTGATTGTGCTGAGCCGGTGTGATCGTGCTGAGCCGGTGTGATCCTGCTGAGCCAGTGTGACCGTGCTGAGCGGTGTGACCATGCTGAACCAGTGGTGACCGTGCTGAGCAGGTGTGACCGTGCTGAGCAGGTGTGACCGTGCTGAGCCGGTGTGACCGTGCTGAGCCGGTGTGACCGTGCTGAGCCAGTGGTGACCGTGCTGAGCAGGTGTGACCGTGCTGAGCAGGTGTGACCGTGCTGAGCCTGTGTGACCGTGCTGAGCAGGTGGTGACCATGCTGAGCCGGTGTGACCGTGCTGAGCCGGTGTGACCGTGCTGAGCCAGTGGTGACCGTGCTGAGCAGGTGTGACCGTGCTGAGCAGGTGTGACCGTGCTGAGTAGGTGTGACCGTGCTGAGTAGGTGTGACCGTGCTGAGCCGGTGTGATCCTGCTGAGCCAGTGTGACCATGCTGAGCAGGTGTGACCGTGCTGAGCCGGTGCGACCGTGCTGAGCANTGACCGTGCTGAGCGGTGTGACCATGCTGAACCAGTGGTGACCGTGCTGAGCCCGTGTGATTGTGCTGAGCCGGTGTGATCGTGCTGACCCGGTGTGATCGTGCTGAGCAGGTGTGACCATGCTGAGCCAGTGTGATTGTGCTGAGCCGGTGTGATCGTGCTGACCCGGTGTGATCGTGCTGAGCCGGTGTGACCGTGCTGAGCAGGTGTGACCGTGCTGAGCCGGTGTGACTGTGCTGAGCCGGTGTGACCGTGCTGAGCAGGTGTGACCGTGCTGAGCCGGTGTGATCCTGCTGAGCCAGTGTGACTGTGCTGAGCCGGTGTGATCGTGCTGACCC
>NW_023190054.1:0-512 GCF_002007445.2 Ailuropoda melanoleuca | reverse complement strand
TCCATATCCATCAGTTCTGTGGCAGAGGCCACAGACTCATTATCTTTTCTTTGCTGTGGGGGATTTCTCCTTCTCGTCATTCTGATGAGGAGAGGTTGCGGGGTTGCCCAGAGTCCATATTATTGCCAGGACCCAGGCAGTGTGCACTTGTTTTATAGGGACCTTAGGGATGTGGGCTTCTTGATTTTTCGGCCTGCGTTCTGGCGGAGGGGCCTGCCAGGCCGATACTCAAGCAACCCTGTTTGGGTAGAGTCTCCACGCCCCCTGCAAGGGGGATGGGGATGGGCACACTGTGAACTGGTATTTCCANCTGTGAACTGGTATTTCCAGGGTTTTGTTCTCTGGTGGCATTCCCTGGCAGTTTCCTCTGCATCTTCTGAGAGTCAGAGCAGCAGTAGCCAAATCTCAGCCTCTGTCTCAGAACAGAGGGATCCCAGACCGCTCTCCACTGGGGTCTTCTGGAGACTTTAACTCTGTTTCTGTTGGTGCTGCTAAACCCTGCAGTGTCCCAG
>NW_023190053.1:0-841 GCF_002007445.2 Ailuropoda melanoleuca | reverse complement strand
CCTATACATACATAAAGTAACTATTTGCCAAATCAAAACTATCATGAATTACAATCAAATCCAGAAACTTGTATCCACAATGACCAGAATTCAGGGAAAAAAATTATTAGACATGTGCACAAGCTGATAAATATGACTCATAACTAGAAGGAAGAAAACAGTCAAAAGAAACAGATCCAGAAATTACAGAAATGTTGGAACATGCACACGAAGACTTCAAAANGAAGACTTCAAAACAGCTATTATAAATATGTCAAAGATTTCAAGAAAACATGGACATAATAATAATACAGGTACAAAACAAGAAATAGCTAAATGGAAAGTCTAGATGTAAAAATCAGAATATGTAAGTTATAAATTCAAATAGATGGGTTTAACAACCACTTGGACACTGCTGAATAATCACTGAACTTGAAAACAGGGCAACAGAAACTATACACCCGAGGCACAGAGGAAAAGAAAAGGCTGGACAGAGAATTAGTAAATTGTGGGATAATATCATGCGGACTAACATTCATGTAATTAGAGTCCCAGAAAGAGAAGGGAAAGAGAAATTGTGGGACAGAAATTACTTTTAAAATGTTTCCATATTTGATGAAAAATATCAACCCACAGATTCAAGAAACTCAATGAACTCGAAGCAAAATAAACACAAAACTACACATAGGAATATCTCAAATTGCTGAAAATTGAATATAAAGAGAAAAATTTTAAAGCCAACAGAAAAAAAGATACATTCTATACAGTGGAATAGTGATAAGAACTATTGCTCATTCCTCATGGGAAACAATGTGAGGGAAGAAAACAGAACTACATCTTTAAAGTGCTGAAACAAAACGTC
>NW_023190052.1:316-598 GCF_002007445.2 Ailuropoda melanoleuca | reverse complement strand
GTGAGGCCAGAATGCCATGAGATTAGAGGTAGAATATAGCCTATGAGAAATGGGAAACAGGATCACTCCGTAAAGAAAAGCACAAATGCAGGCAGAATGGGCTTCAGAGCCCAGCTCTTCCTTGTGCTTGCTTTGAGGAGTAGAGAGGAAACGAGAGGATGCTTATAAAGTGAGAAGCTGGCACCAGACCACTGGTGACACTCGGTGACAGCTGTCTCCAGAGCTGCTGGTGGGACGCTCGGGCTGGCCTCAGATGCCGTTCTCCCCCTCCCCAGCAGGAGT
>NW_023190052.1:0-237 GCF_002007445.2 Ailuropoda melanoleuca | reverse complement strand
CTCCCCCCTGCTTAACAGGAGCACACGGGCCACACATGGGTGGGGACAAGAGCAGGAAAAGTCTCAGGTCATGGCCGGACAGCTCCCCAACACAATGTGGCCGAAGGAGCCCTGGAGCCCCAGTCGCTGTTCGTGTGCCTGCGAAGGAATGGGTCAGCCGGGGCCATGGGGAGGATGAGGGCATTCCCAGCAGAGAAGGCCATGAGCCCAAAGGCGTGGAGGCAGGCATGGGCCTTA
>NW_023190051.1:0-909 GCF_002007445.2 Ailuropoda melanoleuca | reverse complement strand
ATTAAATTTCATTGCCAATAATGTCTGTTCAAATTTTCTATTTCTTCCTGATTCAATTTTGGAATGCTATAGGTTTCTAGGAATTTATCCATTTCTTCTAAATTGTCCAATTTCTTGGCATATAATTTTTCATAATATTCTCATAATTCTTTGNATTTCTTGGCATATAATTTTTCATAATATTCTCATAATTCTTTGTATTTCTATAGTGTTGGTTATTATTTCTCCTTTATTTATAATTTTATTTATTTGAGTCCTCTCTCTTTTTTCTTGATTAGTCTGGCTGAACTTTATTAATTTTATTTATCTTTTCAAGGAACGAATTTCTGGCCTCTTTCTTTTCTTTCTTTCCCTCCTTTCTTTTCCTAATTCCTTCCCTTTTTTCCCTCCCTCCCTCCATTTTAGCTATTTCAGGTCTAAGCATTAGTATTTTCTTTCTTCCACTGGCTTTGGGTTTTGTTTACTCTTTTTTTTTTTTCCCTAGCTCCCTTAGGTATAAGGTTAGGTTGTATTTGAGATTTCTTGTTTCTTGAAGTAGACCTGTATTGCTATAATCTTCCCTCTTATAAGAGTTTTTGTTGCAACCTAAAGATTTTGGATTGTTGTATTTCATTTCATTTGTCTCCATGTATTTTTTTATTTCTTCTTTGATTGCTTGGTTGACCCATTCATTATTTAGTAGCATGTTATTTAACCTCCATGCATTTGTATTCTTTCTAGACTTTTTCTTGTGATTGATTTCTAGTTTCATAGCATGTGGTCAGAAAAGATGCACGATATGACTTCAGTGTTTTTGAACTTATTGAGACTTGTTCTATGGCCTAATATGTGATTTATTCTGAAGGATGTTTCATGTGCACTTCAAAAGAATATATTCTGCTGTTTTTAGATGTAATGATCTGTGTGTAT
>NW_023190050.1:0-1702 GCF_002007445.2 Ailuropoda melanoleuca | reverse complement strand
TACTCAGCCATCAGAAAAAAATCTTGCCATTTGCAGTGACATGGATGGAGTTAGAGCATGTTATGCTAACTGGAATAAGTCAGAGAAAGACAAATACCATATGATCTCACTCATATGTGGAACTTAAGAAAGAAAGCAAATGAACATATGGGAAGGGAGGAAAGAAAAAAAGGAGAGAAGGAAACAAGCCCTAAGAAACCCTTAATGACAGAGAACAAACTGAGGGTTGATGGAGGGGTGTGGGTGGGGGATAGGCCAGATAGGTAATGGGTGTTAAGGAGGGCATTTGTTCTGATGAGCACTGGGCCTTGTATGTAAGTGATGAATCACTGAATTCTACTCCAGGAACCAATATTGCACTGTATGTTAACTACCTAAAATTTAAATTGTTGATTCTTTAGAAAGTCAACAAAATGACAAGACTTTAAACTGACAAGAACGAAAAACACTAAAATTATTAAAATCATGAATAAAAGAAGGAACATTACTATGAACTTTACAGAAATAAAAAGAATTTTAACAGAATGCTATGAACATTTATATGCCAATATATTAGATAACCTACATTAAATAGAAAAATTCCTGGATAGATTCATACTAGTGGAACTAACTCAAGAAGAAATAGAATATAGAGTTGATTAGGCCTATAATAAGAAAAGTGATTTAATTAGTGTTCAGAAAATCTTTCCACAATAAAAAGCCAAGGTGCAAATGGCTTCACTAGTGAATACTATGAAATTATTAAAGAATAATTAACACTAAAACTTCTCAAATTCTTCCTGGAAATAGGAAAGGAGGGAATACTTCCCAACTCATTCTATCAGATGAGAATTATCCTGATACCAAAATTAAACAAAAATATCACAGGAAATTGGAACTATAGATCAAATTCTCTTAAGAATATTGATGGAAAAATACTTTACAAAACTTTAACCAAATCCAGCAATATGTAAAAACAGTTCCATACCATGACCCAGAAAGATTCATTCCAGGAAGGCAAGGTTGGTTTGGCATATGAGAATCAATGTAATTCACCACATTATAAAATGAAGGATAAAAACACATGATCATCTAACTCTAAATGGAGAAAGCACTCGATAAAGCCCAACATCAAGTCAAGATTTAAAAAAAAAAAATAACACAGTAGAAATAGAAGGAAACTTCCTTAACCTGTTTAAGAGTACACATGAAAAATCCACAGCTAGCAACATACTCAACGTTGAAACTATGTTAAGATTTTTCCCTGAGATCAGGAATAAGGTATACATGGCCACTCTCGCCACTTCTATTCAACAATGTCCTTGGGGCGCCTGGGTGGCACAGCGGTTAAGCGTCTGCCTTCGGCTCAGGGCGTGATCTCGGCGTTATGGGATTGAGCCCCACATCAGGCTCTTCGGCTATGAGCCTGCTTCTTCCTCTCCCACTNCTTCCTCTCCCACTCCCCCTGCTTGTGTTCCCTCTCTCACTGGCTGTCTCTATCTCTGTCGAATAAATAAATAAAATCTTTAAAAAAAAAAAAAGGTCCTGGAAGTTTTAGCCAGAGTAATTAATTAGGCAGGAAAATAAAATAAATACGGTCCAGATTAAAAAGAAGTAAGTAAAATTATCTCTATTGGGAGGTAACATGATACTGTATAATGAAAATTCTAAGATAGAGATGCCTGGGTGGCTCAGTTGGTTAAGCTTCAGCCTTCAGCTCAAG
>NW_023190049.1:0-843 GCF_002007445.2 Ailuropoda melanoleuca | reverse complement strand
TCTCTTACGATCGGTCTGTGTAACACAGATTCTCCTCTGTGCTATGCGGACTTCGTCACCTCACGCAACAATAAGCAGCACCTGTTCTGTGGGTCAGATGCAGTGGGTTCTGGGCCCGGAGATTCTGCGCATGTGTGGCACCATTTCCTGTGCGCATTCTCCGTGGGTCCTGTCTGATCTCTGCTTCCACAGAGATCCTGAAGAGATCGAAGAGTATACTGCCGCCAAAAAGGCTGTGAAACCGGAGGAATTTCAGGGTGAAGGACCTCTCTAGTGCCTGAATTTACTGCTACTAAACTTGAGGTCACAGCCGCATCTGAAGGCACGCAGGTGCCCTCCGTGCCTGCCAGTGGTTCCCTACTGAAGATTGGCATGTAGCCCGCCACCCCCCACTGAAGACTGGTCTGCAGCCCTCACTGCTCGTGCTGCTGAATGAAGAGTCACTGAGTGGTCTTAAGCTGTTCTTCCATGGGCTCTTAAATAGAAAATGGAATATAAAGCTGGCAGAAAAAAAGTTTCTGAAAAAGTAAATAAACTACAAATTCATAAAACTGATTTCTGGAGTTTAAATGGCAATTATAGGATTTTATTTAATTCGTTTGATTTATATCTTTATCTTGTCTTTTATACTGAAAATCTTGGTCCCTAATGATATTAGTATAATAACGTATATGCTGTAATCTATTTTGTGTGTAGTGGAGTATGTGTATATGCTTATAATAGTTTTAAAATTATACTAACATTAAACTTCATAACAAGCCCAGTAGCTGCAATTTAAGATTTAGTGATCTTTATTTTTGGTCCCACTCAGGAGTATATTCAAGTCAAAATTCTACTTTTAAA
>NW_023190048.1:0-27756 GCF_002007445.2 Ailuropoda melanoleuca | reverse complement strand
TATAGTTCAGCCTTCTGGGCTTAAAGAGAGCATTGTTCTGTGGCACTTCGGCTCAGGGCGTGATCCTGGTGCTATGGGATCAAGCCCCACATCAGGCTCCTCAGCTATGAGCCTGCTTCTTCCTTTCCCGCTCCGCCTGCTTGTGTTCCCTCTCTCGCTGGCTGTCTATCAAATAAATAAATAAATAAATAAATAAATAAATAAATAATCTTAAAAATCTGAAGGCCAGGCTGAAACTTTCGAGTTGGTTTTTGCACATCAGTCCATCAACTTCCCAAGTTGCTGGCCTGCTGAATAACGCTGATATTCGTTTCCAATCAAAACTCATGCTGTGTGGATTAGCTTCTCGAAGGAATGGCAGCTGGCTTGGGATTTTGGGTAACAAACTTGTGGAATCCTTCAGCACAACAGTAAGAAGGAATTTTTGCCATGTTTTTACATTTTGCAAAAAAGATTTTATTTATTTATTTGAGTGAGAGAGAGAGAGAACAGGAGGAGGGTGGAGGGGCAGAGGAAGAGAGAGAGAAGCAGACTCCCTGCCAACCCCGGACTCAATACCAGGACCGGGAGATCACGACCCGATCTGAAGGCAGACTTTTAACCGACCGAGCCACCAGGTGCCCCTCTCGCTGTGCTTTATGGTGCAACTTGGTAAGTTTACTGAGGTAGCACAGGGACAAGACTTATGCTGAGAAAGAACTATGCTTCTGTTGTTTTTTTTTTTAAGATTTTATTTATTTGACAGAGAGAGAGAGACAGCCAGGGAGAGAGGGAACACAAGCAGGGGGAGTGGGAGAGGAAGAAGCAGGCTCCCAGCAGAGCAGGGAGCCTGATGTGGGGCTCAATCCCATAATGCTGGGATCACGCCCTGAGCCGAAGGCAGACGCTTAACGATTGAGCCACCCAGGCGCCCCTACACTTCTGTTTTTTTAAAGATTTTATTCATGGGAGAGACAGGGGGTGAGCACAGGCATGAGTTGGGAGTGAGGAAGGAGCAGAAGCCTAGTTGAGGACAAAGCAGAAGCTGGCACCCTACACTGCCCCCCACCCCATAGGATATATGTGACATTCCTCAGGCAGTCCTGGCTGCCCTAAAGGAAAAACAAATGGTTAACGGATAGAGATCACAGTCCTGCGACAGGGTCTTCCTCAGTTTACAAACGTCCTAGTGATTTACAAGGAAGAAGCTTTCTTATCAATAGCCTACCTTCCAGAGACCCGTAACTCAGTTTCCTGAAGCCCCAACATCACCCTCCCCTCCATAAAATTGAGGGAGGCTGAGACAGAAGGAAATGTAAATAAAATTGAATTTCTTCTAAACCTGAAGCCCATTGACAAGGACTTGTGATAGGAGGAATAGAACATTCCTCCAGGAAACTCCCAACTCTCTTCATGTTAGTGCCTCATTAGAGGGAAAAACAGCCTTGGCTTGACCATAACCAAGTCTCCATTACCCTGAGAGTCTTCTTTAGCATATGACAGTCCTTCTGGACACTCCCTTTGTCCTCACCTCCCCCGTTCCCAAGTATATAGTCAGCCACACCTCACAAACCCAGAGCAGCTCTTTCTGTCCACGGGTCCTGTCCCCGTGCTTTTTTTTTTTTTTTTTTAAGATTTTATTTATTTATTCGACAGAGATAGAGACAGCCAGCGAGAGAGGGAACACAAGCAGGGGAAGTGGGAGAGGAAGAAGCAGGCTCATAGCAGAGGAGCCTGATGTGGGGCTCGATCCTGTAACGCCGGGACCACGCCCTGAGCTGAAGGCAGACGCTTAACCGCTGTGCCACCCAGGCACCCCTCCCCGTGCTTTAATAAGATCATCTTTTTGCACCAGAGACGCCTTAAGAATTCTTTCCTGGCTGTAGGCTCTGGACCTCACACCACCTAACCTCACCTATATTCCAAAACTCCCTCAGAAGGAGGGGCAGAGGGAGAGGAAGAAGCAGACTCCCTGCTGAGAAAGGTGCCCACCACAGGGCTCCCACCCAGGTACCTGAGAACCTGACCCACCAAAGTCAGACACTTAACCTACTGAGCCACACAGGAGCCAAAAGAGCTACACTTGTAATGTTTGAAGCTTGTGGTTCTATGCTTAGTGCTCAAGGGGGTGGGCTCAGGCAGGGAGTATTAGACAGAAATGTTTCCACAAATTTCCTTTTTTTTAAAGATTAATATATTTGAGAAAGAGAGAGTGTGTGAGTGGAGAGAGGGGCAGAAGGAGAGGGAGTGCAAATCTATTCTGCACTGAGCTGGCAGCTGGACTCCAGAGGGCTCGATCCCATGACCTGAGATCATAACCTGAGCCAAAATCACAAGTCAGCTGCTTAACCAACTGAGACACCCAGGTGCCCCTCCTCAAATTTCTACTCCTAAAATGGCTTTTGAAAAATTTCTGTAGGGGCGCCTGGGTGGCACAGTGGTTAAGCGTCTGCCTTCAGCTCAGGGCGTGATCCCGGCGTTACGGGATCAAGCCCCACATCAGGCTCCTCTGCTATGAGCCTGCTTCTTCCTTTCCCACTCCCCCTGCTTGTGTTCCCTCTCTCGTTGGCTGTCTCTATCTCTCTCAAATAAATAAATAAAATCTTAAAAAAAAAAAAAAAAGAAAAATTTCTGTGGTGCTTTTCATTCAGTTCTGATGAAGAAACTGAAGGCAAGCTGAGGACAACGCAGAAGCTGACGCCCCACAATCCCCCCATATATGTGACATTCCTCATACACCTCTGGCTGCCCTAAAGCTAAGTAAAGGAAAAGCAAATAGTTAACTTGTAGAGATCACAATCCTGCAAGACCTGAGTCTCCCTCAGTTTACAAATGTCTTAGCAATTTATGAGAACAAAGCATTTCTATCAGGGGCGCCTGGGTGGCACAGTGGTTAAAGCGTCTGCCTTCGGCTCAGGGCGTGATCCCGGCATTCTGGGATCAAGCCCCACATCAGGCTCCTCTGCTATGAGACTGCTTCTTCCTCTCCCACTCCCCCTGCTTGTGTTCCCTCTCTCGCTGGCTGTCTCTGTCAAATAAATAAATAAAATCTTTAAAATAAAATAAAATAAAATAAAAATAAAATAAAATAAAATAAAATAGTGATTGTACAATTCCATGCAACATTCTGTGCTCATCACAGGGCCAGTCCTTAATTCCCATCACTTACTGAACGCATCCACCTACCCACCTCCACTCTGGCAACCACCAGCTTGTCTTCTAACGTGAAGAGTCTGCTTCTAGGTTTGCCTCTCCCTTTTTTGTTTCCCGTTGCTCACTTGTTTTGTTTTCTGAATTCCAAACACAAGTGAAATCATACGATGCTTCTCTTTCTTTGACTTATTTCACTTAGAGAATACTCTCTAGCTCCATCCATATTGTTGCAAAAGGCAAGATTTCATTCCTTTTAGGCTGATACATACTCCCTTCAATATACACATCTATCTATCCTCTTTACTCATGCAGAAGTCAGTGAACACTTGGGCTGGACTGTTTGAGGCAGAAATGCTTACTACCTCTCGCTGCTGAATTGCTCCTCCAACAAATCCGAGCCATGCAAAGAGCCAGAGCATGGGACTATACTCATTACGGCACTGAAGAAAGGGAGGAAGGTCCCACAACAGCAGCAAAGCAGCTTCCCTGAAAGGTCACCCAACTACAGTGCATCTTACCTTGCCTGGGGTTACCTACCGGGGACACGAGTGCTTGGGGGCAACCACAGCACACACTTGCCAATCCGGTCTATGGCACGGTCCAGAAGACTTCTTCATCTCCAACATGATACCAGGTGACACTTTAGAGCTATGCTCAAGTGGTTGCATCATCCACTACCCTCCTCCATCCCTGTCACTGACCTAGGCCCGGGAAAATACACCAATCACTGACATCCAACAGCGTTAGTCCTCAGTAGGACACAGCAGATCAATCAAATCATCAAGATAAAGCTGGACTTCCCTACTCTGGAGAAACCCACATTTGCCAGTTCGTTTTCCCCATTACATGTATTCATCAGATGACACCACCAAGAGCTGTCTCTGCCTTTGCAGTCACTAAAGGGAGCCACGTCTGGGTCCCTCCCCATATTGCAAAGACTTCTTTATATTTCCTTTTAGTAGGTCTTCTCTTTGTAAGGATGCTGCCTTCATCAAAGTTTACTTAGATTCACATCCCACATCCCCATGCTCAATGTCCGAATACATACCCATTGACCTTCCAGCTCTCTACTTGCTATTAAGCTTTTACTGGGGACACCGTCTCCACAACACGGGCAAAAAAGAATGGTTGTGGTGCCTATGGAGCTGGGAACCAAAATGAGGAAAATACAACTGGAGATTTGGAGAGAACTAGGACAAGAAACACGTACAAGTTCTCCTACATCCAGGGAGTCAGTTGGGCAACTTGGGACAGTTGTCCTCCTCCACATGCTCGTTCTTCATCTTAGATATTTTCTACCTCTTACCTGGGCTACCATATCACTCCTATTGGGATGGATGTCTCTTTCTTAGGGGTATTTATTACACATGTAGCGTGGTCATATGTGCAGGTGTACTTCATAGACACATCAAAACACCACCTCAGTGTACGAAGTGGGGCACATACTTTAATTTGGGGCCACGGTGCAGTGCTTTAGGGTCCCAAGGCTAGGTCCAGAACATGCCATTCCAACTACAACAGGTTTAGGGAAGCTCTGTGGGAGTCTTCTCTAAAGGGACAGGGGAGGGAAAGCATAGGGGGAAAGGAGAAACGGTGGCTCACGAGGATGGATTGCAGATGTCGTATCAGATGTTCCCTTAACTTGTGACTGTAGCGCTTTGTCTCAGGAATGCACAGTGAGAAGGACTCTTGTCAGTGCAAGGCCCCTGCGAAACTAGTGGCTACACAGAATGGATCCCAAGCAGCAGGATCATGGAGTATGTGAGCTAAGACTTCAACAATACCTCCACGTGACATACCTCTGTAATAATATCCTGGTATTCACAAAGAGGAGAAAATCATGACAGACTAGGCAAAAATAATCACACATCACTTAAACCTTCAGACCAGAGCAAATGGATTCCTAGGTATATTATTCTACTCCATTACCAAATAGGTGATTGATTCCAAAAGTCACCTACGACCTTAAATGAGAGAGGTTAACACTGGAGGTAGGATACACACCATTCATTACGCATCCATGACAATACATTAAAAACCAGAAAGTTTTATTAATGAAAATGTATTAAGTTCAAAGACTAAGTTATGTATTTCAAATACAGTCTATTATCACCATTCAAAATACAGAATACACACGTGAAAAAGCATTCAAGTTGTTAGAAGAATGTGGGAGTACTGATTTCCAACCATTTCAAGACTGAAGTCACTCTTAAGAAATGTGTATGTACAAATGCATGGCATTGTAGGGAAGAGATAGCTATCCACTTTCAGTTATCTGTCAGGATTTCTTCATTTCAACCACATCAAGTCATACTCTCTAAGGACGGCACTTATGAAGATACATGGGTAGTTTACTAAACTGCCACCTCTTTTTCCTTAAAGAACAATTAGTAAAACCTTGTATTTCTAATTGGAGGAAGTTCTCTAGTTTTGATATATAGAGAAGTATGTGTTCTGAACACAGATTTCATGGTAACTTACATCAGTGTTATAACCATAAGCAGCATCTCCATTGAGATTGACTTCGTACGTTATATATTATACTGTCCTTCATATTCCATGGAAAATTAGGGATACATGAATCCCACCTAATGTAGCAGGGTGTCTAGTATCTCTGATGTAGCAACAATCAGCCTCATGGTCTTACACACCCACTAGAAATGAAAGAATTTTCTGAAGTGATTTCAGAGTAAAATATTAATATTGTAAATCACAAATCTCAAATAGGGTCGATGTAAAAAAATAAAAAGCAGATATCGACATTAATTAGACACATGTAAAAGTCCATCCACTAAATCTGTTGAAACATAATGGCATATACATTTTCTAAGTGTTTAAGTTTGATTTTTCCATATAACTAGTTTCATACAGAGTAATGTCTGAATAGTGAATAATGTATTCTTCTTCCTTGATTTCTGTAACATTTATTGGCATTTGATGTTCAATTAAATAATTTTCTAAACACTGATATTAATTTACTTTCTTTTTTTTTTTTTAAAGATTTTATTTATTTATTTGACAGAGAGAGACAGCCAGTGAGAGAGGGAACACAAGCAGGGGGAGTGGGAGAGGAAGAAGCAGGCTCACAGCGGAGGAGCGATGTGGGGCTCGATCCCATAATGTCGGGATCACGCCCTGAGCCGAAGGCAGATGCTTAACCGCTGTGCCACCCAGGCGCCCCTATTAATTTACTTTCTTGAATGCACTCTCTGGTGTTTGCTCTAGTGTGTATTAAAATGACGGTCTTTCCACATTCATTATGTTCTAAGGGTCTGAATCTGGTATGCATTTTGTGATACTGAGTAAGGACTGAACTCAAGAAAAGGCTGGTCTATTTTCTTCACGTTTTTGCTCCTATATGATAACTATGAAGTTAAGTAAGTCGGGACTTCCACTGAGAGGCTGGACACTATTTTTATATTTGTATAGTGACACTCCTATATGCAATCTCTGCTAAGGCATAAGGGGTGAGCAGTCCTTAAATGTTTTCTCACATTCCTTACATTTGTCAGGTTTCTTTCCAGTATGAATTCTATGTTTAGTAAGGTGTGCAGGCTGGTCAAAGTCCTTGCCACATTTGTTGTATTTGTAACGTTATTGTCCAATCTGAATTCTTTGATGTGCAATAGGGGGTGTGCACTCCTTAAACATTTTCTCACATTGTTTACATTGGTAACGTTTCTATCCAGTATGAATTCTATGTTGAGTAAGGTTTGAAGGACTGTTAAAGGCCTTCCCACATACTTGACATTTGTAAAGCTTCTCTCCAGTATGCATCTGGTGATGATGAGTCACGGCTGAACATGATTTAAAGGCTCTGGCACATTCTTGACATTCTTAACATTTCTCTCCAGTATGAATTCTGTGATGTCGAGTGAGGTGTGACTGCCGGTTAAAGGCCTTGCCACATTCTTGACATTTGTAAGGTTTTTCTCCAGTATGAATTCTGTGATGTTCAGTAAGGTGTGAGGGACTGTTAAAGGCCTTGCCACATTCTGGACATTTGTAAGGTTTCTCTCCAGTATGAATTCTGTGATGTTGACTGAGGGCTGAGAGCCTCTTAAAGGCCTTGCCACATTCCTTACATTTGTAAGATTTCTCTGAAGTATGCATTCGGTAGTGTTGAGTTAGATTTGAGCGTGAGTTAAAGGCTTTGGAACATTCTTGACATTTGTAAGTTTTCTGTCCAGTATGAAATCGCTGATGTCGAGTGAGGTGTGAGTGCCGGTTAAATGCCTTGCCACACTCTTGACATTTGTAAGGTTTCTCTCCAGTATGAATTCTGTGATGTTCAGTAAGGCGTGAGGGACTGTTAAAGGACTTTCCACAATCTTGACATCTGTAAGGATTCTCTCCTGTATGAATTCTGTGATGTTCAGTAAGTTCTGAGGGCTTGTTAAATGCTTTGCCACATTCTTGACATTTGTAAGGCTTCTCTCCACTATGAATTCTGCGATGGTGAGTAAGGTCTGAGGGCCACTTATAGGCCTTGCCACAGTCATTACATTGGTAAGGTTTTTCTTCAGTATGAATTCTGTGATGTCGAGTAAGTTCTGAGGGCCACTTAAAGTCCTTGCCACATTCTTGACATTTGTAAGGTTTCTCTCCTGTATGAATTCTGCGATGTTGAGTAAGGTCCGCAGAACACTTAAAGGCCTTGCCACAGACTTTACATTGGTAAGTATCCTCTCCAGTATGCCTTTGGTGATGTTGAGTCAGGGTTGAGAATGAGTTAAAGGCTTTGGCACTTTCTTTATATTTGTAAGGTTTCTCTCCAGTATGAAATCTGTGATGTCGAGTGAGGTGTGAGTGCCGGTTAAAGGCCTTTCCACAATCTTGACATTTATACGGTTTCTCTCCTGTATGAATTCTGTGATGTTCAGTAAGGTGTGAGGGCTTGTAAAAGGCTTTGCCACATTCTTGACATTTGTAAGGTTTCCCTCCTGTATGAATTCTGTGATGTTGGCGAAGGCTTGAGAGCCTCTTAAAGGCCTTGCCACATTCTTTACATTGGTAATGTTTCTCTCCAGTATGAATTCGGTGATGTCTATTAAGACTTGAGAAATGGTTAAAGACCTCATCACAGTCTTTACATTTGTAAGATTTCTCTCCAGAATGAATTATGTGATGTCCAGGAAGGGTTGAGCACAATGTAGAGGCTTTGCCACATTCTTTACTTTTGTAAGGTTTCTCTCCAGTGTGGATTTGCCTATGTCCATTTACTGATGAACAGTCCTTAAAGGATTTACCACATTCCTCCCATTTGTATATTTTCTTTCCAGTATGCATTTGCTGATGTTGAGATAGCATTAAGTGGCAGTCAAAGGATTTACCACATTCCTTAAAAATGTAAGTTTTCTCTCCCCTGGGGATTATTTTATTTATATTTAGTCTTGATGATTGACTAAATACTGTCTCTGGTTTATTACATCTCAATGGGTTTCTTCCCTCATCAATTCTCTGATCATCACCAACACTGGAGGACTGGTTAAGAGCGTTCCCACATTCATTATACTCATGAGGATTCTCTCCCAAAGGGAGACTCTTACGTACAATAAGGTTAGGGCTTTGATTAAAGCCTTCCCCAGATTTATGACATTCATAATGGTTCCCTGGAAACCCAGTCCTCACAAATCTATGAACACTGGAGCCCTGGTTAAATGTTTTCTCAGATTCACTGCATTGAGCATTTCTGTCTCCATTGAACGGGCCCCGGTCACTCTGTAGGGTTGACCCCTCGGTGAAGCACCTCTCATATGGACCCCACTTAGCACTTTGTTCATTTCTCAATCTCTGATTGTCAGAAATCTTTGATTGGAGGGTCAAGCCAATCCGATTCTCAAAATGGTTCAAATCATCATTTTTAGCATGGACTAGGTAACTTTCCAGATTTTTCAAGTTGTCTGTCCACAAACATGTATGTTTGAATATTTGACTGGAGGTTTTGCTTCCAGAAACACACTGCTTTGCAGAAACAGCTGACTTAAAAAGGGAGGTTTTCCACAATGTTTTATATCCTTCACCTTTTGGGCCAGTGAGATTCTTATGAAGGGCAATTGCCTGGGTTTGGGTCCGTCCTCCAGGAAATCTATGATGTCGTTCACTGTCCCCACCATTGTCCCAGTCTGTACTCAAGGGTAAAATCTCAGCAGCACTATTTTTGTATCTATGCATTGATACTTTTTGTGAAGAACGTTGTATGCTTGGCGTTAGCAGGAAACTCTGGGTGTCATGTGAAGATACAGCTGAAAGATATCAAATAAAAGTAAAACTATTGCACTTACTAATTTCAGATGAATATACTGATGACTTCTAATATAGATGCTTCAAGTCATTCAGACAATGTCAGCAAGATGCCTGAGAAGGAATCATCAGGACTTCGCTTCTCCATGGACACATAACATTGCATACAATGACCACAAACCCTAATAGATAATTCTGTGATATTGTCATGGTCATAGCACTAATCACTTTCCTGTATCTCTAATAATCAGGAAAAGTGTCACATGAGCCCAAAATGAGTAGAACGATGGATATTTAAACAGAAAAGGGAAATGATCAAAATAGGATATAGTAAAAATAGGAACATATCAACAATAGGAGTAGTTGTTTGTCAGAAAAGATTAACAACATTGACAGCCCATTAAGTAAATTAATTAAGAATAAGAGAAAAGATCGACTAAAACAAGAGGTGAAGAAGTTAAAGCAGACACAGTATAACTGACCATAGGAATAAAAGTAATTATAAGAGGAGATGATGGATAATCAGTGCCCACAAACTGATATCAAAAGATACTTATACTCATAAGTTTCAAAAAAGGTTTAACAATTTAGACTCCATCATTCAGAAATTAAAAAAAAAAAATCAGAACTTATCTCCAACCACAAAGCAGAATGAAAGAGGAATTAAAAACCACCACCACCACCACAACAACAAAGTCTTAACAAAGAGACTACGTGCCAGATGAATTCGACGGATATTCCAACAGACGTTTAAGGAAAAAGTACTTCAAATGTCCTCAAACATTTCCAAGGGGTGAAGATAAGAGAAATTAGCAAAACACTCTCTCTGGGGTACCAGCACTACCAGGTTATCCAAGCCAGAGGAAGACAGGCAAGTAAAGAAGGTTACAGACTACAACCTGTGGGGAATATTCACTCAAAGTTCACAATAAAATAGAGCAAACTGAATAAAAAGCACATTTCTCCATTTTACAAGGTAATCAAAGGGGAAAGTGTCTTGGAATTATGGGTGTT
The DNA here is from genome assembly GCF_002007445.2 of Ailuropoda melanoleuca. NCBI lineage: Eukaryota > Metazoa > Chordata > Mammalia > Carnivora > Ursidae > Ailuropoda > Ailuropoda melanoleuca. The sequence goes on along the minus strand of NW_023190048.1, from coordinate 17,367 downwards.
CCAACATATGGAAAACCATAAATGGAAGAGCCCACCTTAACAGAATGAAGATCAAAAATGACATGATCATATTAAGTGAGACAGAATACAAATGTGGGCGTAATGGACAGTATGTCATGTTAGAAACAGAGTAGAGAGAGAAGGAAAATCCTCGACCTACTGAAGGCCATGGATGTATGAAAAGCTGAAATCTAACGTAGTCAATGGTAAAAGACTGCAAGCTTCTCCTCTATGTTCAGAAACAAGGTAAAGAAGTGACCGCACCACTGCCTTTGAATATAGTACTGGACATTCTGGTCAGAACAATTATGCAACCAAAAATACATAAAAGGAATCCAAATTGAAAAAGAAACGGTAAAATTATCTCTGTTCACAGATGACATGATTATACAAATCCCTAAAAAAATCCTAATTTTAATTTTTTCACTGTTTTTTTTTTGCCATTGTTAGTATTGTTTATTTCTGCCAGTTTTTCCCTACTAGACTTTCCATTTTCTTTTTTTTTTAATATTACACAATACGGAGTTAAGAAATATTTTGGAATGGGGATGCCTGGGTGGCTCAGTCTGTTAAGCATCTGCCTTCAGCCGAGGTCATGATCCCAGGGTCCTGGGATCGAGTCCTGCATCAGGCTCCCTGATCAGCGGGGAGCCTGCTTCTCCCTCTGCCTGCTGCTACCCCTGCTTGTTCTCTAAAGCTCTCATGCACTCTCTCTCTCTTCCTGGCAAATAAATAAATAAAATCTTAAAAAAAAAAAAAGAAATATGTTGGAATAAACAAATTAGCTTCCACCAGAAGAACTAGAAAAGGAAGAAATGTAGACGCCTCTCTGTCAAACAAATAATATTTACTTATTATTATATAAATATACATATAAAATAAGTATAAATTTACAGCAAGAGAGGGAACACCAGCAGGGGGAGTGGGAGGGGAGAAGCAGGCTTCCTGCTGAGCAGGGAGCCTGACATGGGGCTCGATCCCAGAACGCAGGGATCACGGCCTGAGCCAAAGGCAGACGCTTAAGGACTGAGCCACCTAGGCCCCCTCGGTTTGATTTTTTAAAAAGATTTATATATTTGAGAGAGAGACAGACAGACAGAGGGAGATCCAAGGGTACGAGTAGGAGCCGCAGAGGGCAACGGAGAAGGAATCACAAGCAGGCATCACACTGAGTGCAGAGCATGACTTGAGGCTGGATCCCAGGACCCCGAGATCAAGACCTGAGCAGAAATCAAGTCAGTGGCTTAACAGAGTAAGCCACCCAAGCACCCCAATTATCTTTTAACTCTTATCTCTGTGGTAAAGTTCTCGCTATTCTTTTCTCAACCCTTTGAGTATCCTTATGATTGTTGTCTTAAATTCTCCGTCAAGCAAGTTACTCCTATATATTTCTATTAGATCTCTGGCCTTGTCCTTATCTGCTTGTTTTGTTTGGGAGAAATTCTTTCATCTTGGCATTTTGTCTAAGTCTCTACCTTCCTCTGTATGTTAGAAAAGCCAGTGATGTGTCCGGCTATCGCCTTCAGGCCAGTGGTCTCCAGAGGCTCTCCTTGCCTGCTGTGGGCAGTGTTTAGTGCCTGGCCTGAATGTGGCCAGTTCTAACTAGGTGAGCTCTGGACTGCTTGTGAAAGGAGACCTGACATCAACTCCACCAGACTGAGACCCTGCAGAACTCTCTGCTCAGGAGATGTGATGTGGACAGTGGCCCACCAAGCTAAGCATGAGGCAAGCCTCACTGTATACAGAACACAAAATATACACCTTCTTTTCTGTATGTACAATCAGATTTTTCACAGTATTGCTGACCATAACAGAACAGCTACTGAAAAATGAATCATTTATCCTTCAATTGATCCAATGTTCAATGTGAATGTACCATGCTACCCAACTTAATTTTATCGGCTTCTACAACTCATAAAAATCCTCTTTCCACTCAGGTCAGGAGGACCGTAGGGACAGAATGGGCTCTGAAACAACAGAGGGACATTTAGCCCAAAATTGGAAGGCTGTTTGAAGCAGAAATGGTCACTGCTGGTGATTGGTGACTTGCTTCTCAACGAATCAGTGCCTTGCACACAGATCAGAGCACAGGTCTAGACTCATCACGGGGCTGAGTGGAAGTGAGGGAGGGCCCTGCCAACCTCAGGTCAGCATCCTGGGGAGGGCACCCATCTATACTGGAACAGACCTAAGTTGGGGTGATATTCCTGGGATACCAATGCCTTGTGGAACCACAGCACACACCTGGCTGTTCTCACGAGCAGTGTCCAGCAGCCTTCTTCACCTTCAACATCGACTCTGTCACGTGACATCTTTAAGCTATGCCCACAGTGTTTATTTTATTTTATTTTTTTTAAAGATTTTATTTATTTATTTGACAGAGATAGAGACAGCCAGTGAGAGAGGGAACACAAGCAGGGGGAGTGGGAGAGGAAGAAGCAGGCTCATAGCGGAAGAGCCTGATGTGGGGCTCGATCCCGTAACAACAGGACCACGCCCTGAGCCGAAGGCAGACGCTTAACCGCTGTGCCACCCAGGCGCCCCTGCCCACAGTGTTTAAATCATCCAATACCTCCCTCGTTATCCACTCCACACATCTGGGCCTGGGAAAAAGTATAGTTATCTCTCTCATCCAAAAGCAACTGGTCCTCAGGACCACCAGGGAATTCATTAAATCATGTGAAAAAGATCTGACTTCCCAGAAAACCCCCACATTTCCCAAGTCGCCAGCTCTGTCACATTTGCTCATCACAAGTAGCTTCCTAAAGACTTGCAGTGACCAAAGGAAGCTCTCTACCAGATCTTTGCTCACATTTCAAGAGTTCAGCATATTTCATTTTCCTAGGACTTATCTTCCTCTCAAACTGTATCAACACCATGTTTTATCTGTCCTCACAACTCTCTCAGTGCCAAATGGTTAAATTAATCTTGTGGCCCACTGATGGCTTTTGGCTGTTCTTCCAGTGAAGTGGTGACAACAATGTATTTAAATCTCAGATATGGCCTCAAGTGATCCTGTTACCAACCATTTACCATTGAATTAGAACATTCCAAGCTACTCCTAAGGCCCTGCAAGGGCCTGCCTGGCTTAGGTGGGAGGGGGAGAGTAGTGACAATGGGGTCTCCGAAACATTGGAGGGAAGGTCAGATGGGATGCCTACATCAGTGGAATGGAGATGAGGAGACAGAAGAATTGGAGAGGATTTGGAAAGAAGCCAAGTACAATTTGTCTTTCTAGATTCAGCATCAGTAGTGTAGCCGTGGACAGGGGTCCTCTACCCACGTGAAGAATTCGTGCCAATGCTTCAACCCAGACACGTTTCATCTCTATGTTGGGCTGCACCATCACTCCCAATACAAGACTGCTTTCTTCCTAAGCTAGAACACCCACTCAGCACCCAGCACTGTCCCATCTTTGTTCCCTTCAAATAAATGTTAAAAAAAACCCCAAACAAACCATGTCTCATGAAGTCTCCACATTTTACCTAATTAAAGGGTTACAGTAAAGTGAGCAACTTGGATGATGTCACTTCCAAGAAGAGAAAAGAATAGTAAATAAAGAAATCTTATTTCTCCAATTGTAAAGGAAGGAGTGAATTAATTAATCTACATGGAATTTAATATGCTCCTTGGAGAATCACTCCCATATTTAAATTAAGTTTTGAATACCATGTCATTCCCTGGAAACTATTCTTAAAATCTCTGATCAACACACATAAGCAACAGTTCATGAACACTGGAGTAAAGAAAACAGAGTGGATCCTACAGGAGTAATACCCACGCATACGAGACAATTTGCACGGGGAGATTCTCAAACCAAGGCACAGGAGACGTAGGAAACATAAATTCAACAGAATATAGAGAAAACTAGTCCTATTATAAATCTATATATTTTTGTTTGCTAGGAAATCATATTTTCAAACTTGGAAATGACCTGTTTGACCCAATATTCCTTTTCCTTCTGAAGATATAGGTACACACATACATGCACGTGCTTCTCCCTCATTAGTTGTTACTCCGAAATCTGTCTTTACCTTTAATATGATACATGGTATTCTGTGCATATCAAAACCATAAAACTCTGCTTGTGTTCTGTATGCTCACAAAAACAAGCCGAGAAACACACAGGATAAAATGTTATAAATAGTCCTTGAGAATTCTGTAGCCACGGCTTATCATTATATCTGCAGTGACTTCGTTCAGTTAGCAGTTGATTAGAAGAACCCCTGGCCATTAGATGGTGAGCCATGGTTCAATACAAGAAAAAAAACTAACATTTAAAAAAATCATTCATGACGATCTTTATCAAAATCTCGGCAATAAAAAAAAATCTTACAAATACTGAAAGAGAGGAAGGAATACACTCAAAACCATTCTAGGAGGTCAGCGTTACCCTGATACCAACACAGGATAAACACAACACCAAAAGAAAAGGGGCTAGTTTGTCTGATACAAGTTTTGCTACTCTGGCTTTACTTTTGACATCCATTTGCATGTACAAAATCCCAAATACAGTCAAAAGAAAAAAAGAAACACACCGAAAAGAATTCTCCCTCTCTAGATACCCATCTCCCCCTGGATCCTTTCAGGTATATTAATAAAGACAGTTAAGCATGGAATAACACGCTTTTGATCAGTCAGGGTCCACTCATACACAGCTGGGTTTGTTTTCATGAATACAGCGCATTACTGCAAACGTGTTTTCTCTCCATTATGACGCCTTAATATTTTATTTCCTCAAATTATTTCATTATAAAGATATGGTATATACTGCAGACCACACACGAAGAATGGGCTGACTGACTGTTAATGTTCTAGGTAAGGCTCGTGGTCAGCAACAGGCTATTTCCATGAAAAGTAGGTATGGTTTTCAGTATTGGGGACTCAAATACACATAGAGATGTTCAATTGTGCAGGTGTTAACACCCCTCATTCCTACACTGTCCACAGCTAAAATGTAAATTGATCTAGTTGTTTACTCTCTATATATGGTCCTGGGGTGGAGCCCAGTATCCATCAGGCTCCCTGCTCCATGGAAGTAGGGGTTATACTTCCCCCGCTGCCTCTGCCCCTCCCTCTGCTCATGTGCTCTCTCTTAAATAAATATTTTTTAAAAAATCATGTCTGAAAAGTGATTTTGACTTACTTTCTGTTGTGAATTCTCTGATGTTATTTAGATTTGCTTTCCATTACACAGTTTACCCATTATTTCTGTACTTTATGTTTTAGCCTTACAAGGGTTGTTTTTTTCTGACGTGCGTATTAAAAACAAAGGTCTTGCATCCATTTTCCATTTCTAGGGTCTCTACCCAGTATGTTTTCTCTGACGTTCATTAAGTGTACAGTTCCAGGAAAAGACTGTGCCGCCATTCTTGACAATTGCAAGGCATCTCAACCGGATGTATTATCTCATGTTGAATAGTTTTGATTAGGAATTAAATGCTTTGCCACAGGGGTGCCTGGGTGGCTCAGTCGTTAAGCGTCTGCCTTCAGATCAGGTCATGATCCCAGGGTCCTGGAATCGAGCCCCACATCGAGCCCCACATCGGGCTCCCTGCTCAGCGGGAAGCCTGCTTCTCCCTCTCCCACTCCCTCTGCTTGTGTTCGCTCTCTTGGGGTGTCTCTGTCAAATAAATAAAATCGTAAATAAATAAATAAATAAATAAATAAATAAATAAATAAATGCCTTTCCACATTCTTTACAATTAAGGGCTTTTCTCCACTATGCACCCTCTGCTGTTCACAAAGTTCATAGTTTTGCTTAGAGGCCTTGTCACGTTTTATCTTACATCTGCCAAACATTTCCCAACTATGTCTTATGTTAGATTGGTAAGTTTTGACTGGTACTTAAAGGTTTGGCCACATTTTATACATTTCTTCCAATTATAAAATCTCTGCTACTGCGTGAGTTTTGAACACAAGTGAAAAGCTTTGCCACAGTTACTCACACATTCGAGTCTTCTCCCCAGGGAGGACACAACGATGTTCAATGAGATCTGAGCTTCCTAAGACCCCCACACTGACTACCTTTACCCTGGTTCTCCGGATACAGTTCTCTGATGTCTACTGGAATTTTACCCTTGGTTAACATTTTTCACAGACTGATTGCATTGGTAGTTTTCTCTCCATTAGTGAGACCTCTGCAATTAAGGAAGATAGAGTCCTCACTAGAGTACAGAACACGTAAAACCTTGCTCCACAGGAAGTATTACGTGATAACTACTGAACAGTGACGTTTCGATAAAGACCCTCCTGTGTGTATCAAAATTAGAGGCTTTAGAACAAGAAGGATGATGATGATATGTTCGTGGGAAAATAATGAACCTTTCTGAACAGGACTTCCCAAATCATTCACATTTAGAATTTTTATCTTCATTTTCAAATATCTAACTCTCAGATTAATTATTCAGGGAAATATTTCTAATAATATACCTGAAGGATTTAGTATGGACTAGGTGATTCCCCAATATTTCCAGATGTCCTTTCAGAAAATCCATGTTTTAAAAAATGGATTGGGTCCTTGGTTTCAAAGACATTGTTCTGCAAATACAAGTGACTTAGGTGGGGTTTTCCCCCAAATGATTTATAACGTTGATCTCTTCTGGCACCAGGATTTCATTATAACTGTCCCAGTACGGTTATATCCATCCTAACATCCTTCCTGCCCTTCATGACCCCCCATCCCCTTCCCAGTCATTAAGTATAAACACTCAGGGCCACTGCTTCCACATCTTCCCAGATCACTCTATGCAAAGAATCTTCTTGGCCAACATGCGTAGGGTGTTATGGAAAGACACAACTCGAAGATGGAAAATAAGACATCCCACTTACTATACTCACACACATACCACATTAATACCCATCTTAGGACAGCAACCAAATGGAGAAATAGGAACCACCAGGACTCTGCACCCATGCAGACAAAAATGGACCAAATTAACATTTAGAATGCTCCAGAAGCCAGTTAGGACAACACAGCACCTCCAGGCAAGTACAAACGAAGAAGAGACATCGAGGAGACAAGGACAGTTTGGGACACTTGCCCACAACTCTAGTCACCCTCCTGGACACTCCATGGCAGCACTGTGAGAAAACGCCTACCTCCCCTCTGGAGAGAAACCAATGAGTGACCTGTAGGTTCAATGACTTGGCTTTTCACCTGCCTCACGCGGAAAACAGGGAATGAGCGCCGTCTGGATGCAGTGTGGTGACGGCTCAGACAAGGGTGCGCACTTGCTCGAACCAGGACGGGACCACAGAGCTGAAGACGGAGAGGAAGGTACCATGTATTCTTAAGTAGTAACTCCATGTTCTTGAACTGGGAAATGACAGACGCAGACATGACAGATGCCCAGAACATGTGTCACAGGCCCCAGGATTGCTATTACTTACCCCATAAGGAAGCAAGTCCATAATCGTGGGCACACAGGCTGTTTTCTTAAATTCCCAAATACCACTCAAGGATCACAAGGCATACAAAGAAATATGAAAATATGTTCCAATCAGAGGAACAAAATCAATCTCCAAAACTAGCCCTAATAAAGAACTATACATTGCCAAATATATACATATATTGTCTGATAAAGAAGTCAAATTACCGTCATAAAGATGCTCATGGAGAAGAAGAGAAAACAGACAGGTAAGTAGACATTATCAGGAAAACTACACATGACCAAAATGGAAACCCAAAGAGACAGAAACTATAACATCCATGAAATTGGGAGCTGAGGAGTACAATTACTGAATTTAAAAATATACTAAGGGATCAGCTACAGACTTGATGAGGCAGAAGAAAGAATCCAACCTCTTAAAGACACATTTTCTAAATTCTCTACTGAGAGAAGCAAAGAAATACGTGGAAAAGGATGGAGTCTAAGGGACTCCTGGGACACCAACGAGTGGTCCAATAGGCACATTAAGGAGACCCCATAAGGAGAGGAGAGTGACCTATGTAGAAAAAAGAGACAAATTCAAGCTTGGTAAATTCTAAGTAGGATAAATGTCAAGACAGGAACCCAGTAACACGTAATTAGCCTGTCAAATATCACAGGTGAGAAGAGAGTGTTGAAACAGCACGGCAATGTACTCATCCTGCACAAGGGCTCCTTGAAGATTAGTAGCGGGCTTCTCAGCAGACCCGACAGGAACAGGGGCATGGCATGATGTACTCAGGTACCGAAAGACCAAAAAATAGCCACCAAGAAGACTTTACCTGGCAAAGCTGTTTTCCACAGATGCAGAAATGAAGACATTCCCAAGTAATAACCGCTCTATGTTTACCAGTAGACCTGTCCTACAAGAAATGTTCAAGAACATTCTCTAGATGAAATAAGGAGTCTAAACAGTGACTGAAACCACATGAGAACATAAAGCTCTCTGCTAAACATAAAAATTTAGAAAATTATACAAACCTGCAGCGTTGGGATTAGATACCAGATGCATTTATATCTGCTACAAAATTTTGTTTTAAAAAAGTAAAAAAATCATCAATGTAGGTAATAAAGTACACAGCATAAAAGATAGAATTTGTGATATTGGAAAAAAAGTGGGTGCGGGGTGGAGACAGGAAGAAGATTTTTGTATGCAGTGATAATACAGAAGACACAAAAGTCAATGAGAAAGGTACCAAGGCATATCATGGGTATAACACCACAATATAAATGTAACACCAAAATATGATACAGAGGTATAAAATGTTTCAAAATTATTTTGAATTCAAGAAAGTCTTTCTCTCATGCAATGAGAATAAAAACCCACCAGCAAATACATGATGAAATTAATTCTATGTTTATGACAACTCACCTAGGTATAGTACAACACTCACTGACCACTAACCAAGGAGAAAAACAAACAGCAGGACCAGAGTACGTATGTGTGATAATACAAATACAAGACAAACACACACATAATTTTATCGAGAAAAAGCATAAAGTTCATTCATTCTTGAGTTATACTCACGTGGTCTTGAAATGTACTGAGTTGAAAATTCTCGTCCTGTAACAAAATACACAGGTAAAACCAAATACACAACTAACTAATGTTGTGCAAAGTCCCAGGGAAAGAAAAAATTTAACCCAAGAAAAAGACTGATGTATTACATAAAAGAAAATCTTCTATATAACTATAATTTTAAATTGTGTCCATGTACCCATGAAAAACTAGCATTTGATTGGCATGTCTTCATTGACCATAAAATTATAAAGAATATTCATTAAAATCGATCTTAAAAAGCTGTAAATGAGGGGCGCCTGGGTGGCACAGCGGTTAAGCGTCTGCCTTCGGCTCAGGGCGTGATCCCGGCGTTATGGGTTCGAGCCCCCACATCAGGCTCCTCCGCTATGAGCCTGCTTCTTCCTCTCCCACTCCCCCTGCTTGTGTTCCCTCTCTCGCTGGCTGTCTCTACCTCTGTCAAATAAATAAATAAAATCTTAAAAAAAAAAAAAAAAGCTGTAAATGAAAATTTTATGAGCACTTAAAAAGCTTGAAAGAAATGTATTACATTATTAATATATTCCTCTTCCTGCACAGAATCTAAAGCTATAATCCATTCTTTAAAGCAGAGAAAACATCTTCATTCCTAAATAAACAAACACCATGAAAACTGTAAAATATGCTGACTGACACTGTACAGGAAATTAACATTTGGGATTAAATTCTGAGGAAAATAGAGGAAAAACCTAATGATGAATTTCCCAAGAAGTAAAATTACATTACTGAACAAAAGGATTTTTCATATAGGGGTGGGGTGTGTGGGGTGCTGATAAGCATCTGCCTTCGGCTCAGGTCATGATCTCAGGGTGCTTGGATCAAGTCCCACATTGGGATCCCTGGTCAGCAGGGTGTCTACTTCTCCCTCTCCTTCTGCCCTTCCCCTGCTCATTCTCTCTCACTCTGTCTCGCTCAAATAAAAAAATCATTAAAACATATATATGAGAATTTTACTAATTATCTAACTCACTTCTTGGAAAGCATGTGCCCATGTCGTATCAGAAATTTTGATCTAAAAAATTCAGAGCTAGGGGCGCCTGGGTGGCTCAGTCATTAAGCGTCTGCCTTCGGCTCAGGGCGTGATCCCGGCGTTATGGGATCGAGCCCCACATCAGGCTCCTCTGCTATGAGCCTGCTTCTTCCTCTCCCTCTCCCCCTGCTTGTGTTCCCTCTCTCGCTGGCTGTTTCTATCTCTGTCTAATAAATAAATAAAATCTTTAAAAAAAAAATTCAGAGCTAAATCTCATATGTAACTAATTAGAAAGTGAAAACACACATGACAAAGTCACAAGAACTTCCTAGAAGACAGAATTATAAAATGCAATTACCAAAAAATAAGGTGATAACTGAGACTTTATTAAAGGCTACAAGTTCTGAGTCTCTAAATGTGCTAGTTCCCCAATAGCATTATTTATGTAGGAACTCTAGGAAACAAATAGAGACATTACATTATTTCACCATTGAGAAATGGAGCTCATAGAGTGGAAACTTCTGTATTAGTTAATCCGGGGAAGAAAATGAATTTTTGAATTTTTGAAGAGAAATTCAATTGTACAGTTTCTCATTTTACGGAAGTGCTTTGTTATCTGATCAAGTTACTGAGTCTCCATTTTATAAGGTTAAGACTAAAGCCTCCGTAACATGGGAAAGCACACACTGAAAACACTAGAAATCTGTCTCTAGTGTTCTGGGAATTTCTGCACCAAACCCCAATGTGCATACAGCTACCCTGACTTACTTCTCCTGTGATGAAAAACAGAATTTACACAGGGCTTAGCACAGAAATAGGGAGATTTTCCCAGGGCCCTCACAGCAATGGAGAAGCAATCAGATTATGGAGGCCCTCCCACTCCAAGGAGAGTCTCCTGGCCCTCCCTGTGCATGTGATGGACCATCACTGGAGCTGAAGGACAATCCCTAGAGAATTACGAGCTTGATAATGTTGGATAGCAGATGTTTCTCTGTGAGAGAGAGATAAAACTGGGCATCTCCAACTGATTTTCATTCAAGGAGAGCTACTCGAACCACTGCTTAAGGTCTATCTTCCTCCTTCAGAATTGGACCTCCCCTCCATCACCTGCCTCATTCAGTCCCACCTACCTGGATGGAAGGCTACTGTCTCCTTTCTCTTCACATCCCAGAGCTGCTTCTCTTGCTCCAAAAACGTGATCAGGTCTGGCTTTGAGAGAATGAAGCCTGTTTATGAGGAAAAAGGAAAACGAGTATTGCTGCCGATTAACGTTCCATCAGGATTGTGTTCAGTAGAGAAGAGAGGACACTGCAGAATCTAGAAAATGGTTTCTCAAAGGCTATTGCCCAACAGTCCCTTTGGAAAACACAGGAGGCATTTCCCATGTTCACATCCTGACCTCTACATACAAGTAGCAGACATAATAATAAATGGAAATTTCAGTTTAAGTTGTGAGCAGTCCCATGCTATGGCACTAAATGTTTAGAACTGCCACTCATCTACAGAAGTGATGATGTTCCCTTCAGGAAGGGGAAGCTAAGGCTGAAAAGGACACATCATGAAGATTTTTCTCTACATCTACAAACCCCTACTTATTTCCCTTTCTGTCTGGATCTGAATTCCAGGCATTCATGGAGGAAACTTCCAAGGGACAGCCTTCACAGAAAGGAAGAAAACCCCAAGTGTGGCTTGGGAAGTCTGGAAGGAGTCATCCTCACCCAAGAACAGCTCGTGTCCGTAGTTCTCCAGCATCACGTCCCTGTACAGTTCCCGCTGCGTGTGGCTCAGGCATCCCCACTCCTCCTGGGAGAATTCTATGGCCACGTCCTTAAATGTCAGCAGTCCCTGAAAGAAATACCACAGTGACCAAGTGGCCATTGACAGAGTTCACAATGGTCCCTAAGATCAAGAGGAAGTTAATGTCACCACCTACAACCAGACCTGACCCTTCCTTCTCCGTGACATGAGTGTGGATCAAAATAAAAGCCTACAGGATGAAGGGCTGCCTGAGTGAGAACTTTCACTGCCAGAAGTCAACTATATGAACTACACACAGGGGAGAGCCCTCCTTGTCCATTGAAACCTGTTGGGATGTGGGAGAGCAGCCAACGGTCGAGAAAGAATTCTTGAGATGTTTTTGATGTGAAACATTGCGGTTCTGGATTGAATGATGAAGAATGAATTGCTGAGGTATCTGTGGTGCAAAAAATGTGGACTTAAAGCCTGGGGAGGGGACCGGAGGGTGCAAAGAGCTACACTGAAGTTGTGAGCAGTGACGGATTATAGGCTTTCAAGTGGGGAGGGGGTGAGGGATAACAGAAGTCTCTAAGGAATTTGGAAGCGTGTTTCCAGGACCCTGAGGGCCTAGCTGGTGTGATCATGAGGTCACTTACTGTCTGGTAATACCTTTGTCATGAGACCCTTCAGATATTTATCAGTGAGCCATATGCTTGAAGGATGATGGCAACATATATTTCAGGGGTAGAGATAAAGGAAGTTTCCAAAGGAATTTTCATATGTTAGGATTTTCAGGATCCTGAAGGTCTGGCTATTATCAAGCTAAGGCTGCTTTTTGCTTCCAAAAAACATTAACATTGAGGGGGTTGTGAATTCCCTGAGGAATGTCATACTCTGTTTATCTCAGGCATTTATCAAGGGATCCCAAGTTGAAGGAAATCTAATTTTTTTTTTTTAAAGATTTTATTTATTTACCTGACAGAGATAGAGACAGCCAGCGAGAGGGAATACAAGCAGGGGGAGTGGGAGAGGAAGAAGCAGGCTCACAGCACAGGGGCCTGATGTGGGGCTCGATCCCACAACGCCGGGATCACGCCCTGAGCCGAAGGCAGACGCTCAACCGCTGTGCCAAAGGTTTGCCTTCGGAAATCTAATTTTATCCACACTTCTTTTGACTTTGTTCTCCTCCTCAGAAACTACAACCAAGGGGCACCTGGATGGCTTAGCTGGCTAAAGGTTTGCCTTCAGCTCAGGTCAGGATCTCAGTCTCCTAGGATTGAGCCACGAGTTGGGCTCCCCACTCACTGAAGAATCTGCTTCTCCCTCTTCCCTCTTTCCTCACGCATGTGCTCCATGTCTGTCTCAAATATCAAAATGGTAAAAAAAGAGAAAAAAAAACTACTAGCAAGAGAAACTCAGAAGATAGAAGTTTACATCTGAAATGTGATAGTTTCTGCATATTGCCCAGTATATTATGTTCCTTACAAGGGAGAAGAGGGACAACATGAACGTTTCAGGGGAGGTAGAGAGCAGCAAGCCAATGAAAGAAGTTATCATCAGCTGAATGGAAACAAATTGGCATTAGTGCCTAAGGCACACCAAAGGACATAGCATCACTGGTGTTCTCTTGGGGTCTGAAACAGGAATTCAGAATACAAATCTAATTATGAAAACACAGTGGGTATATACACAGTTCAAACACCTACAGTTTCTGCAGAGGCTGCTTTAGGTAAGCAGGCCTGAGCAAAGGAACGGGGAAAGGTCCCCCAGCGACCCCCAGGCTGAGGCCAGACAGGCCCAACAGGGGACCCACCTCAACATGGCCATAGGCCCTAACCAACCAATGGGCTACCGACAACCAGGAACAGAGACCAGAAACGGGAAAATTCCCGAAGTCCCCATAACCCCTCAACTTCCCCCTTTTAAGAAAACCCCCCACCCACTGCTCCTTTCAGACAGCCTGTCCTCTGCTGTCCTGCCTGCTGCTCTCGCAGTGGATTCAGTCAACTTCTATAGCCTTTGTTTGGCCTCAGGTGACTTCCTTTCAGTGCCCACTTGACTGGCTTCTACCCAACCCTGGACCCATATTTGGGGCCCCATCTGACTGATGGAGACATCACAGTTTCCATGTGCTGTAATAGCTAGTATATTTCATTTCTAATTTTAATTTTTAAAGATTTATTTATATTTTATTCTTTTTAATGATTTTTTAATTGGGATGCCTGGGTGGCTCAGTCAGTTGGGCATCTGCCTTCAGTTCAGGCCATGATCCCAAGGTCCTGGGATTGCCTCCAGGATTGGGTTCCTTGCTCAGCAGGGAGCCTGCTTCTCCCTCTGCCTGCTGCTCACTCTCCTTGTGCTGTCCTTTTCCAACAAATAAATAAAATTTAAAAAGATTGCATTTATTTATTTGGAAGACAGAGAGAGAGCACAAGGAGGCAAAGGGAGAGGGAGAAGCAGGCTCCCCGCCCACTGGGGAGTCTGATGTGGGGCTGGATCCCAGGATTGGGCCATCCTGCCTCCCCTAGATTTATTTATATTTTATAGGCGATTGGGAGGGGCACAAGGAGATGGAGAAAGAGAATCTCAAGCAGATTCCACTCTGAGCACAGAGCCAGAAGTGGGGTACCATTCTAGCACTCTGAGACCTGGACCTGAGCTGAAATCAACAGTCCAAGCTTAGCCGAGTGAGACATTCAGGCGCCCCTCTTGTGTATTCTACACAGGATATCTTTTTCACATTCTAAACACCAAGACTCACCCACCACCCCTTTTTTAGAATTCGAACTTTCCAAGTTATTCTCCACCTCATTCCCATCATGTTTACTTCTGCATTTTCTTACTCCCGGGCTACAAAGAGCTGATCAAGCATCCAGACGGGACCTAAATGAGAAATATTTTCCCTCCCTGATATCCCAGGACCAGACCTCGTGAGCAATAGGAATCTTGGACTCAACACCTTCCCCTCTGGATCTGCCACCAAGGGAATATTTTCCATACTTGCAGGACTTTCATTCAAAGTGACAACTGTTGATGCCCTATTGGGAGGCATGTTGGAGACACAGGAGAGAAGGCTCTGGGATACAGAGAAGTGTTCTAAAGATCTGACCTTGAGTATCATTTTTGAAAGATCTTAAATATAGCTGAAAACATAAGGGAGAAACATAGGAACTACAAGAATCAACATTTGCATTTTCTAAACGCAAGGAATCTAAGGAGAAAAAGATGACAGAGCCTCTCCTGGGACACCAGGCTTACCTGAGAACTGGTCATTTCTTCTCTCAGTTTGTCCTCTAGATTTCTTTCTTACAAGATCTCTGTGGAGAAATCACAGCTGCATCAGGAGAAAAATCCCCTTGAAGCCCCCAACAGAGCCTCTTCACCAGAAACCGCTTCCCTGAAGGCAGGACTGTAAAATGCAGAAACGGCCCACCTTCCTAGTCCTTTGAGTCAGGAGCTATTCAGGAACTCTGAGCTCCTACTCGAAGACCAATCTCTGACTTTTCCTTAACTGCTTTCCAGGTTGGGGGGGGGAGATGCTCCCCTCCCACAGATGCCCACAAATTCAGCTACAGCACAGGAACCGTGTGCTGCGTAGACCTGACCCTCCCAGACTCACAGAGCAGACACCCTGTCACCTCTCCTTGAGCCAGAGCCGGCTCTTAGCTCTCATACAATCACCAGAAGCCCTAGTGCTTAGCCCCCGGCCTCACTGAGAATCACCTGGAGCCCTTCATTAACACAACACTGCTGTTTTCGCCCAAACCAATGCACAGAACCTGAGGGGGAGGCCGCCAGATAGGATCCTTTTTGAAACTCCACACGTGACCCTATTGGGAAGCATTTGGGAAGTTGACCAGGTAAAGGACAGCAACCAAGGCTGTGGTGGTGACAGATTCAGACCCAGGCCTTCTACACTGCTCAGTGCTTCTGGAGATTAACACTTTCTCCCTCTTTCTGCTACCGAGAGGGAGACACCTTACAAATGGAGTGTTCCCTTATAAATGCAAATGTGTCATTTAAAAGTAAACACAGGATTTCAGAGTTTTTCCTTTATCTGCCTTTTATTTAAAATAACTAGTCTAAAATAATGCTTAGGCCAAAGAGACATTTTAGGGTTACAAAATGTTTCCCTTCAGTAGGTAAATGTCTATTTTCATAAGTAACTTCCACACAGTTTTCCAAAGTGACTGTACTTTCCACCCTCCCATCAGTAATATAGAAGAATTCTAATTCTCAACATTCTCAGGAAAATTTGGTGTTATCGTTTCTCTGGATTTCACCCATTCTAGAAAATACTGAGTGGTCTGTCACTGTAAAATATGAAGTGTTCTTAAAACAGCTGTCCCGGTGACTGAAATGAAAACCACTTTTTAAAAGCATCAAGTGTAACAAAAAAGCGGCTAGATGAATGCTCATCGATACTGGGTTTCAAAGTAAGTAAGCTTTGTCTTCTCCACAAACCTCTCCTCCTCACTTCTCAGCCCTTTGTTTCAAGATCCTGGTTCCACCCTAACAACTTGAGGAACAGGGCTGGCAGCACAGACACAATTCCTGTTGAAACCAGCTAGATCCTGGGGCACCTGGGTGGCTCGGTTGTTAAGCGTCTGCCTTTGGCTCAGGGCACGATCCCAGGGTCCTGGGATTGAGCCCCGCATCGGGCTCTTCCACTGGGAGCCTGCTTCTTCCTCTCCCACCCTCCCTGCTTGTGTTCCCTCTCTCGCTGTCTCTCTCTCTGTCAAATAAAGAAATAAAATCTTAAAAAAAAAAAAAAAAAAAAGAACCGGCTAGACCCTGCATTTCCCTACAAAATCCCAGCCCCTGACTCTGGGTGGGCTTGCAGGTTTGAAGGCCCTGAACTGCGGCGGCCTCCTTTGCTGGCAAAGCAATAAAGCTACTGTTCTGGGGGCCTGGGTGTCTCAGTCGATTAAGTGTCTGACTTTGGCTCAGGTCGTGATCCTGGGGACCTTAGAGAGAGTCCTGCATTGGGCTCCCTACTCAGCGGGGAGTCTGCTTCTCCCTCTTTGTCTCTTTGTCTCCTCTTTCTCACATGCTCTCTCTCTCAAATAAATAAATAAAATCTTTAAAAAAAGAAAGAAAGGGGCGCCTGGGTGGCACAGAGGTTAAGCGTCTGCCTTCAGCTCAGGGCGTGATCCCGGCGTTATGGGATCAAGCCCCACATCAGGCTCCTCCGCTGGAAGCCTGCTTCTTCCTCTCCCACTCCCCCTGCTTGTGTTCCCTCTCTCGCTGGCTGTCTCTATCTCTGTCGAATAAATAAATAAAATCTTTAAAAAAAATAAATAAAAAAGAAAGAAAAAGAAAAGCTACTGTTTCTATTTATCCCCAACTCTGTGTTCCTGTTATATTTTGGGTCTGAAGCAGGGAGGTCAGTGTATACAACAGAACGAATATTAAGAGAGGAAAACATGTTTTTCTTGCTCCATTCTCAATTCTTTGGGCTGTCTGATAATTAAAATGATGTAAGAGAGTTTCACAATAGAAAAAAAAAAACAACAATAACTTCTTCATTATGGGAACCTGAAAAACATGAGGCTCAAAGATTGCAGCTTCCATGCCACCGTGACTTAAGAAGGAGGTAGGATTTAGAATTTGAAAACAGGGGACACATATTCACGGGAGAAAGGAAAGTGCAAATGTATGTCAAACAACGC
>NW_023190047.1:676-1064 GCF_002007445.2 Ailuropoda melanoleuca | reverse complement strand
GAACATGAAATTCTGCAGGAACTAGGGTCTGCTCTGTGGATTCCCAAGACCAATTTCTGAGCCATGCCTCACCCAGGAAAGAACATCTCTCTGTCCCTTAGGAAAAACCTAAATGACATTGACCCCTGGAAGCCAGCTCGGTCTTGCAAGTGATCAAGATGGATGGCCAGGATGACGTCATTTGTGCCAGGTACATGTTCTGACTACGGGGCTCTGGGAAGGGTTTTATGTGGGAAGTGTGGAATGCAGTCAAGAATGAAAACTGTCAGGTATTCAAAAGGGGGTGGCTGGTAGAGCTGTGAGCCATGTTCTTTGGGAGTCCTTTGAAAGTCAGGAGCCAGAGTTTCTCATCCTACATCTGGTTTGCTTTTCAGTCTGAGTAAAACCA
>NW_023190047.1:0-650 GCF_002007445.2 Ailuropoda melanoleuca | reverse complement strand
CTTGTGTTCCCTCTCTCGCTGGCTGTCTCTATCTCTGTCGAATAAATAAATAAAATCTTTAAAAAAAAAAAAAAAAGAATGAAAACTGTCAGGTATTCAAAAGGGGGTGGCTGGTAGAGCTGTGAGCCATGTTCTTTGGGAGTCCTTTGAAAGTCAGGAGCCAGAGTTTCTCATCCTACATCTGGTTTGCTTTTCAGTCTGAGTAAAACCATTCATGGGTAGCTGGACAAGGTAAGTGCCTAAGAGGCCCAGGAGACTCAGAATTAGGACATGAATGGAGGTAAATGGTTCCAGAGGAAACCTTTCAAAAAGGAAAAATGTGATCTATCAATAATTGAGTGGTTGAGGCTGGGGTACAACGCCAGCAAACAGAAGCCCATAGGAATAGTGGCGGATTCAACCATCTGCAAAATGACAGGTGATGGAGGAAAGTAGAGGATAAGACCCTGTGTGACAGTCTGGGGGCATTTGCATGGCTTCAGAAACCCCTTGGATGTTTGCAGAATCTAAAGAAAATGGAAAAAAATGAATGGAAAAAATGGAAAAAGCAGGAAAAAATGAACGAGAGGGAATCTGATAGTATATAAGGTTGCAAAGTGAGACAAGACCCAGATAATTTAAGGACTTGTAAACCACGGTAAGGAGTTTTA
>NW_023190045.1:0-810 GCF_002007445.2 Ailuropoda melanoleuca | reverse complement strand
TTTTCTGTATATTCTTAGTTTCCAGAAGGGCGAAGCTAAAGTTTATTACATATACAGAGTAATTGAAGAAACTAGGAAAAACCTATCACAATTTTATTTCCTCAATTTTGAAATTCCTCGTTTTTTTTTTCTTGGTTTTCTATACGTTTCCCTAACAAAGACAATTTTAACTTAGTTATAGTTAGAGTACACACACTATTTTGTAATTTACTTCTGAAGAAACATTTTCCATGTTACTCCAGAGTCTTCATAATTTGGATTTTAATAATTAAGAAATAATTATTCATTTATATAATTTATTGAAACTTAACTTTGAGCATCTCTCTGTTCAAAAATGTTAATGTCCCATTGTCTGATTAATTCCTAGCTTCTAAGCCTAACTTTTTTTTTCACTTTTTCTCCTCAGAAGTGGTAAGTAGAAAACCCTGAATAACGACTGGGAAAGCCAATGCTCATTTTATGGTGAGTAGATCAGTAACTTTGGATAAATTTTTTAACCTCTCTGTATCTAAGTTCCCTAGCAATAAAGTGGGGTTACTAGAGCACTATCTCATAAGGCTGTTTTACAGATTAAATGAAGGAGCACGCAAAGCATCTGAGAACAGTGCCTGTCCCATGATGCCCCAGTAAAGTCTTCACTACACTTCTTATTATCTGTGTCTTGGTTCCACTCTCCGTGAAATAGGAAACAGTTCTATTTGAAAGATGAATGGTTTCCATGCAACAAATTTTTTTTAAATCTGTTCAAATTTGAAGGCTTCAGCTATATAGAACTATATGCCATTTCTTGCTCTATACATTATGCCTTCC
>NW_023190044.1:217-667 GCF_002007445.2 Ailuropoda melanoleuca | reverse complement strand
GAAGGGGGAGGGAGCCGCCGCGTTAGGCGCCAGGAAGCGGTAGCCACCTGCACAGGGAGCAGGCAGACTCCTGGACCAGCACCCGCGAAAGAGCATACTGAGAATGTGAGCCGGGAGCGCGCGCCACCAGACTGAAAACCAGAGCTCCAGTGTGCTCACTGGAAACAAACTGAGACCGGAAGCTCTGGAGCGCGCGGAGGTGACTGTCGGCTGGCTGGCAGCTGGCGGTGTTAGAAACACAAAGGACAGAGATGCGCTGGCCCTGGAACTGACGGCTGGGACACTGGGTGTGGGAAGCACATCCCGGGATGCTGCAGGGTTGAACAGCACCAACAGTAACAGAGTTAAAGTGGCCAGAATATCAGTGGAGAATGATCCGCGATCCCTTTGTTCTGAGACAGAGGCTGAGATTCGGCCACTGCTGCTCTGACTCTCAGAAGAGGCACAGCA
>NW_023190044.1:0-206 GCF_002007445.2 Ailuropoda melanoleuca | reverse complement strand
TGTTCTGAGACAGAGGCTGAGATTCGGCCACTGCTGCTCTGACTCTCAGAAGAGGCACAGCACACCGCCAGGGAAAGCCGCCAGAGAACAAAAGCCTGGAAACAAAGGCTCACAGTGTGCCCATCCCCATACCCTCTCGCAGGGGACACGGAGACTCTACCCAAACAGGGTTGCCTGAGTATCGGCGAGGCAGGCCCCTCCCCCAG
>NW_023190043.1:461-3996 GCF_002007445.2 Ailuropoda melanoleuca | reverse complement strand
GGGAATGCAATCTGATACAGCTACTTTAGAAAACAATGTAGAGGTTCCTCAAGAAATTAAAAATTGAGCTACCCTATGACCTAGAAATTGCACTACTAGGTATTTACCCCAAAGATACAATTGTAGTGACCTGAAGGGGCACCTGTGCCCCAATATTCATAGCAGCAATGTCCACAATAGCCAGACTGTGGAAAGAGCACAGATGTCCATCAAGAGATAAAGATGTGGTGTGTATATATGTAATAGAATATTACTCAACCATCGAAAGGATGAATACTTACCAATTATATTGCATGGATGGAACTGGAGGTTATTATGTTGAGCTAAATAAGTCAATCAGAAAAAGACAATGATCATATGGTTTCATTCATACATGGAATTTAAGAAACAGCACAGAGGATCATAGGGGAAGGGTGGAAAAACCAAATAAGAAGTCATCAGAGAGAACAAAAAACCATGAGAGACTCTTAGCTCTAGGAAACAAACTGAGGGTTGCTGGAGGGGAGGGGAGGTGGGTGGGAGGATGGGGTAAATGGGTGGTGGGCACATGATGTGATGAGCAATGGGTATTATACGCAACTGATGAATTACTGAACACTACAATTGAAACTAATGATGTACTATATGTTACCTGAATTTAAAAAATTAATAATGAATGAATGAATGAATGAATGAAAAAATAGTACAGGTCTTTCACCTCCTTGGTTAAGTTTATTCTTATTATTTTTTGGTGCAATTGTAAATGAGATTATTTTCTTATTTCTCTTTCTGCTATTTCAGTATTAGTGTATAGAAATGCAATGGATTTCTGTATATTGATTTTGTATCCTATGAAATTACCAAATTCATTTATCAGTTCTAGTAGGTTCTTGGTGAAGTCCTTAGGGTTTTGTTTTTTTTTTAAGATTTTATTTATTTATTTGAAACGNTTTGTATCCTATGAAATTACCAAATTCATTTATCAGTTCTAGTAGGTTCTTGGTGAAGTCCTTAGGGTTTTGGTTTTTTTTTAAGATTTTATTTATTTATTTGAAACGGAAACAGCGAGAGAGGGAACACAAGCAGGGGGAGTGAGAGAGGGATAAGTAGGCCTCCCACTGAGCAGGGAGCCCGATGCGGGGCTCAATCCCAGGACCCTGGAATCATGACCTGAGCCGAAAGCAGATGCCTAATGACTGAGCCACCCAGGCACCCTTTAAGCTTTTCTACATATAGTGTGTCATCTGAAAATACTGAAAGTTTTACTTCTTCCTTACCAATTTGCATACCATTTATTCCAATTTTTTGTCTGATTGCTGTGGCAAGGACTTCCAGTACTATGTGCAATAAGAGTGGTGAGAGTGGGCATCCTTGTCTTGTTCCTGACCTTAGCAGATAAGTTCTCAGTTCTTCCCCATCGAGTATGATGTTTGTTGTGGGTTTTTCATATATGGCCTTTATATTAAACCTACTTTGTTGAGGGTTTTTGTCATGAATCAATGTTGTACTTTGTCAGATGTTTTTTCTGCATCTACTGAAATGATCACATGGTTTTTATCCTTTCTCTTATCCATGTGATCATGTTGATTGATTTGCAAATACTGGACTACATTTGTATCCCGGGAATAAAACCCACCTAAACGTGGTGAATAATGTTTTTATTGTGTTATTGAATTCACTTTGCTAGTATTTTGCTGAGGATTGTTCCGTCAATGTTCATCAGAGATACGGGCATATAATACTCTTTTTTTGTAATGTCTTTATCTGGTTTTGGCATCATGGTAACGCTGGCCTCAAAGAATGAATCTGGGGTTAAGATGGCGGAGGAGTAGGGGAACCCTTTTTCAGCCGGTCCCCTGAGTCGAGCTGGATAGGTACCAGACCAGCATGAACATCCACGGAATCAGCCTGAGACGTAGGAAGATACATCTGGATCTCTACAAATGAACATCTCCAGCGCTGAGTATTGAGGTACGAAGCGGGAATNTCAGCCTGAGACGTAGGAAGATACCTCTGGATCTCTACAAATGAACATCTCCAGCGCTGAGTATTGAGGTACGAAGCGGGAAGCTGTGAAACCGCGCACAGATATCGGAAGATAAATGGAAGGGGGAGGGAGCCGCGCACAGATATCGGAAGATAAATGGAAAGGGGAGGGAGCCGCCGTGTCCTGGAGCCGGGAGGGGGAGCCGTTGGACCGCGGACCCGCACCCTCAAGACAGCAGACTGAGACCGTGAGCCGGGAGCGCGAGCCACCAAGCATTTCATGGAACTCAGGAATTCCAGTGTGCTCACTGGAAACAGAATGAGACCAGGAACTCTGGGAGCNGCTGTGAAACCGCGCACAGATATCGGAAGATAAATGGAAGGGGGAGGGAGCCGCGCACAGATATCGGAAGATAAATGGAAGGGGGAGGGAGCCGCCGTGTCCTGGAGCCGGGAGGGGGAGCCGTTGGACCGCGGACCCGCACCCTCAAGACAGCAGACTGAGACCGTGAGCCGGGAGCGCGAGCCACCAAGCATTTCATGGAACTCAGGAATTCCAGTGTGCTCACTGGAAACAGAATGAGACCAGGAACTCTGGGAGCGCGCGCGGGGCGGCTGGCGGTGTTAGAAACACAAAGGACAGAGACGCACCGGCCCTGGAAGTGAGGGCTGGGACGCCAGGTGTGGGGCTCACATCCCGGGATGATGCAGGGTTCAGTAGCACCAACAGAAACAGAGTTAAAGTGGCCAGAACATCAGTGGAGAATAGTCCACGATCCCTCTGTTCTGAGACAGAGGCTGAATTTCGGCTGCTGCTGCTTTGACTCTCAGAAGAGGCACAGCAGACTGCCAGGGAAAGCCGCCAGAGAACAAAAGCCTGGAAATACCAGTTCACAGCGTGCCCATCCCCATCCCCCCTCGCAGGGGACACGGAGACTCTACCCAAAAAGGGTTGCCTGAGTATCTGCGCAGCAAGCCCCTCCCCCAGAAGGCAGGCTGAAAAATCAAGAAGCCCACAACCTGGGGCACTGGGTGGCGCAGTCATTAAGTGCCTGTCTTCGGCTTAGGGTGTGATCACAGCATTCCGGAAAGGAGTCCCTCATCGGGCTTCTCCACTGGCAGCTTGCTTCCATCTCTCCCACTCCCCTCCTTGTGTTCCCTTTCTTACTGAGTGTCTGTCTCTCTCTCTCTCTCAAATAAATAAACAAAATCTTTAAAGAAGAAGCCCACATCCCCAAGATGACTATAAAACAAGGGCGCATGGCCTGGGTCCTAGTCAATAATTTGGGCTTTGTACAACCCTGCAATCTCTCCTCATCAGAATGACAAGAAGGAGAAGTCCCCCCAGCAAAGAAAAGACAATGAGTCTGTGGCCTCTGCCACAGAAATAATGGATATGGATGTAACCAAATTATCTGAAAAGGAATTCAGAGTAACAATGATCAAGATGATGAGTAGACTTGAAAAAAGTATTAACGAAAATGTTACTGAGGATATAGAATCCCTAAGGGCAGAAATGAGAGCGAATCTGACAGAAATTAAAAATTCTATGAGCCAAATGCAGTCAAAA
>NW_023190043.1:0-354 GCF_002007445.2 Ailuropoda melanoleuca | reverse complement strand
AATAGAAGCTGGTCTTAAAAAAATCCACGCCCACGAATGTAGATTATGGGAGATTACTGACTCTATGAAACCATCCAATGTCAGAATCATCGACATCCCTAAGGGGGTGGAGAAAAACAGAGGTCTAGAAGAGATATTTGAACAAATTGTAGCTCAAAACTTCCCTAATCTAGCGAAGGAAACAAACATTCATGTCCAAGAGGCAGAGATGACCCCTCCCAAGCTCAACCACGACAACCTTATGCCACGTCACGTCATAGTGCAATTCACAAATATTAGATCTAAGGATACAGTATTGAAAGTGGCCAGGGCAAAGAAATTTCTCATGTACCAAGGCAAAGGTATCAGAATTAT
>NW_023190042.1:0-627 GCF_002007445.2 Ailuropoda melanoleuca | reverse complement strand
CCTGGTGAGCAGGGTGTTGAAGAGTTGTTGCCACAATCAGCAGGATCTGAGATTAAATCCAGTTCAAAGTTGTAAAATCGTTGCCTCCCATGCTACACTTCCTTCTGGAGTCTATTACTTGAAATAAAATCAGGGAGTAGAAAGCCAGAGAGGTAAGCAAAGACCTNAAGACCTTTGTCTTCAAATCAGTGTTACTACTCTGGTCATAGGCAGGAGTATTTTCCCATAGAATATGAGCACATAATTATGAAACACACACACTCTACGAAAAACCAAAACTGAGAATCAGAGCATTCAAGTGTGAGGACAGAGGTATTCTCAAACCACAGGTTAAGTTTACTAACCCCGGACTTACTAAAATATCACCAAAGGATTTACTCTACAGAAAAACTCCCAGGAGGAATTATCTAGACCTAATTGTGGAAAAGAAGTAAGACATGCTATTAAACCTAAGTAAATATGACCTATAGAAATGTTCTATAGCAAGAAAGAATTAAAATTTCAGACTGTTGGGAGCAGTGAGAGTAAAAGCTTCTAGTTTATTCAGGTAGAAAAGAAAACCTAGATTAACTTGAAATCTTATTGTTGAATTTCCCACAGAAATTCTTTCCCAGAGAAAGAGAGGCC
>NW_023190041.1:0-607 GCF_002007445.2 Ailuropoda melanoleuca | reverse complement strand
AAAAAAAAAAATCAGCTGTTGCCAGGAGTTGGAGGAGCAGGGGAACAATGAATATGTGGAGCATGGAGGATACACAGGGCAATGAAAATACTCTGCATGATGCTATAATGATAGATATATGTCATTATACATTCGTCCAAACTCATGGAATCTACACCAAAATTAAACTATGTACTTTGAGTGTTGATGATGTGTCAATGTAAGTTCATCTTGTAACAAACTGTACCGCACTGGTTGGGGNACCGCACTGGTTGGGGATATTTATAAAAGGGGAGGAGTGTCTATGTGGGAATAGAGAACATGTAGGAAATCTTTATACCCTCCCCTCAAATTTGCTATACACCTAAAACTGCTCTAAAAAGATAAAGCCAATAAAAAACATCATACTAACTGTTCCATCTCTGGAAGAATTTAAAATATGTGATAAAATTCAACACCTCTTCCTTGGGGCAGGGGATGGGGAGAAGGGAATATTTAGAGCATCAAAAATAGGAGACAACATCCTTAATCTGGTCAAATGAATCTCCTTAAACTCGACAGCAAACCTAATGATAAAACACCTGAATCACTCCTTTTTAAAAAAAGCAGATTTCTATTCAACATCATA
>NW_023190040.1:429-557 GCF_002007445.2 Ailuropoda melanoleuca | reverse complement strand
GTCAAAAAATAGTTAAGTTGAACCATCATAAATTGGGGACCATCTGTATTGTTTTCCACAGCTGTACCTTATATTCCCAAGTGTCCGTGGTTCCAATTTCTCCACATCTCACCAACACTTTCTTTCTT
>NW_023190040.1:0-211 GCF_002007445.2 Ailuropoda melanoleuca | reverse complement strand
CTTTTCTTTTCTTTCTTTCTCTTTCTTTCTTTCTTTCTTTCTTTCTTTCTTTCTTTCTTTCTTTCTTTCTTTCTTTCTTTTTTTCTTTCTTTCTTTCTTATAGCAGCCATCCTAATGGGTGTGACATGATATCTCACCGCAGGTTTGATATGCATCTCCCTAATGACCAGTGCTTTTGAGCTTCTTTTCATGTGATTATTTGTCATTTGTA
>NW_023190039.1:0-570 GCF_002007445.2 Ailuropoda melanoleuca | reverse complement strand
CAGTCTCTCAGGTCTCAGCTCACAGCATTTTCTCTTAGAAGCCCTCCCCAGCCCTACCAGGGTAGGTCCACCGGTAGTACACTCCTGCAGTAGCTGAAGGCATGCGTTCCATATTAGTTCTGCACCATGAGCCATTATGGCATTCCGACAGAGTCACCCACCANACAGAGTCACCCACCAGGCAAAATAAGGTCCCATTCCAGATAAAACCACCAAAGGTGTGAGCTGTTTCAAATTTACTCAATTCTCCAACCATAGGTCCAATTGGTCTGGGACTAACATCTACCTTGGGGTCTCCATTCTAGACTGTGTTTTTTCCTAAGCATGGATCACTGACAATATCCTTCTGTTGGGTCCCGGTGCTACCCATTTAGTGAGAAGATGACTCGTCCTAAAGTTCTAGCATAAACCTGCTGGCTGTAACGTATCTTGCTGGTCTGACCCAATGATGACCTGCCGTGCTCTGTGTATGGGCTGTTTTCTTTTATTTTCCATCCTTTGAAGATTGTCAGAATTCTGCCTGTCTAAGCAATAAATCCATCTTTTCAGGGATCAATTGCCATGGCTGGC
>NW_023190038.1:0-861 GCF_002007445.2 Ailuropoda melanoleuca | reverse complement strand
TGGACAGAGGGTGGCCTCCCACTTCGGAGGGCTGGCAGTCCGAGGCCGTCGGCAGAGCGCCCACAGCGGCTAGCACATGTGCCGTCCTCCCTGTCCCTGCCTCGGTCTGCCGGGGCACCCAGACCCACCCCAGACACCTGAGGGGCCTCCTTGCTCAGTGTTGTTTATTTTAGCCATCGTGATAGGTGTGCAAATATACTGCCACTTTTTAAAAAAGAGATTTTATTCATTTATTAGAGAGAGAGAGCGCAAGCAGGGGGAGCAGCAGAGGCAGAGGGAGAAGCAGACGCCCCGCTGAGCAGGGAGCCTNTCCCCACTGAGCAGGAAGCCCGACGCGGGGCTCGATCCCAGGACCTGGGATCATGACCTGAGCCCAAGGCAGACGCCCTACTGACTGAGTCACCCAGGCGCCCTCATATGTCACTTTTGACAGCATTTGCTGATCAATGACGTCTGCCTTTTTGCTCCCCGTGCAGAGCGCAGTGGTGTCTGGCAAGGGGCAAATTGAGCTGAAAAATGAACTTGGGTTCAGCGGTGTGTCCGCTGTGAATATTGGGAGAGCATTCGAGCGATGCTGATTTGTACGAGCGTCCCAGAGCCCCCGTGATGACCCTGTGCAAACACGAAGCTTGCTCCCCGTTCTCATTAACGCTCGCACCTTTCCGCGTACACAGTGAACAGGCGTACTTCCAGAGGCTGCTTTGCAAGTCGCTTTTGCTCGGTAGACGGGTGGGTCAATTGACAACTTTGCTCGACAGGTGGCGTGAACTCAGCACGGCACCAATGTTCCGCTTTAAGTTCTGACAAGGTTGTACCTGGATTTTGTGGGGTTGAACAACTGTTACTATATTTGCATAACTT
>NW_023190037.1:0-2645 GCF_002007445.2 Ailuropoda melanoleuca | reverse complement strand
TTTTTTTTTAATGCTTTCTCAACACAGAAGCTTTCACTGTGCCTTTGAGTTGCTTAAGGTGCTCAGGAAACAGGGAGAATAGAGAAAAAGTTTCCCAACCGGTTAGTCCAGTTAAGGCACTTAAGTGGCTTAAGCCTTTGATATTAGTTTAACCAAGTTAGGAAGTTAGTAAGGCAGGAGGGCTTTCATGGATAAAGCACTGCTTTTTTCCCCCCTTTAACTGTTCACTCTGTCTGCTGGGGATTGCAAATGGTGTCTTTTGTCTTCACGCCTGTGGAAGAGGTGGGGGCGCTGGGAAGGCAGGGTTGACATCAGGGGGACTGCATTCTACCTGGGCTACCAGCTGAGATTTCCTCACAGGGTGGTCTTGAGGTTCAAATAAAGCACCCCAAGGAGTGTTCGGGGCTTCACAGCTGGACTTTAGAAAGAGTGCCTGGTTTTTATGTATTTGAATGTGTTGCTTACCCCCTCTGATGTCGACCGCTGTGGAGGGGAGGGGGTGCTGGCGTGTGCTCAGCCAGCCTGCAGTTGGAGACTCTTTCATTCCCTTACTCCACACCAACATTTATAGTCTAATAAACAAATGTTGATTGGCTGATAACGTGAGGCACACAGCAGGGATGCTAGAGAGGCTCCAGCTGTCACAGAGTGTATGTTAAAATTATACTTCCTCCGGGGTGGGGAGAGGGTGGCATTCTGTTTGTTTCTGTCACTGTAGATAGACATGAGCAAAGAAACTGTGGCATCACAGCATTTGGACATAGGAGAGAAACAGGGCCGTGAGTGTAGTTTCTTTGAGGGGAAGGTGACAAAGCAGTGAACCCCAGAAGCCAAGCAAGTCGATGGGAGCAGGAGATCATAGGTCAAAGAAGAAGTGTGTAAGAGTGTGCAGGGGAGGAAAAATCATTTTCCCTCTACCCTACTAGGTTCTTGGCTCAGCTCTCCCTGTAATAAAAGACACATCAACAGGAGAAAACAAAGATGTTTAATAATATGTATACTTCCTGCATACATGGGAGGGACCCAGGAAAACTTAGGTATCTCCCCCAAGGGGCCCAAGACACCACCCTAAATACCATCTCCAGCTAAAGAGAAAAGAAGATGTTGAGGGGGGCAGTTATGGGACCTTATCAGGCTAAGTGCAGTCAGCGAGGGTATGGTTGTTCTGCAGATTTAAGTCCATATCTTCTCCATTGAGAAGAGTTTCCAGACCTTTGGTCATCTTCCTATTCCTGGTACACAGAGGGAGACACTCTTATAAATGGAATATAAACGTGAATGTCTCTTACAGAAGGGTAACTTCTCTAGGTTTTCGGAGCTTCTTCTATGTGGGCTGAGTCATTCATTTTTTCTTTCTTTCTTTCTTTTTTTTGTTTATTTGTTGAAGATTTTATTTTATTTATTTGACAGAGAGAGAGTGAGCACAAGCAGGGGCAGCAGCAGCAGAGGGAGAGGGAGAAGCAGGCTCCCCGCTGAGCAGGGAACCCAATGCCACTCAGGGCTGGATCCCAGGACCCTGAGATCATGACCTGAGCCACCCAGGTGCCCCTGTGTGGGCTGATTCTTAAAAATAACCAGCTCAAGATAATCCTTGTGCCAAAGAGGCATATTTTGGGGTGGCAAATTCTGCTCCCCTTCAGTTAAGAGAACATAGCAGATTCAAGAAGTGAAATGTTCTGTGAGAATGGTGAGGAGGGAGGGAGAGGGGACAGATAAACTGCCCAGCTCCACACAGCAGGTCATGCAGGGGCCTGTGGGCCAGGGAAAGGGGTTTGGATTTGAGATGAATACTGAAGTGCATGGAAAGACTTGATTACTTTGGACAAGGACTCTGGCCAATGTGAAGAGACCACATGAGAGGAATTGGGTGGTTTTGGGAGACTAAACAGAAAGTGTCCAAATGAGGGATGGAAACCTCTACCAGCATGGCACTGGGTTCCTAGGGGAAGAGTGGTTACTCTGAGCTCCAGCCTGAAGCTTTGATGGACAGGATTCCTAGAGTGTGGGATTTTACTTATCTGAATATTTATTTTGCCAAACAATTTCTTTTCTCCTGTAATCTCCATGAGAACATGAATATGAACTGTTCTGTTGACTTGCTGTGTGCCTCTGTTCTTTATGCCAACACCTGGAACAGGGCTGCTAATTAGGTGCTCAGTGGGCATTTGCAGAGCCAAGGAAAGCATCTGTCTTTGTCCCGGTTCTAGATAATAGGTCAGTGCTGCAAGTCAGTAAGGCAGTCTTTCAGAAGGCAGCACCCTCCTGAAGGGGGAGGAAAATCAGGACCAAACCACATGTTCTGGGACTTCTTCTAAGAACAAGAAGCTGAACCCTAACAGAGGGCCCAAATTAGGCCTGGGCACAGAGCCCGTCTGCTGCAACCCCTCCACCCCACAGGGGGGGGTTAGGTGCCAGCGCCTCTGTGTTCCCATAGTAATCTGTGCTCACCCCGACACCCCCTTAGCATTTGGTACTATCCATAAATTTCTGGGTGTCTGGCTCCCCAGCAAACCACATGGTCTGTTTGTGTGTCTCCTGCACAGGTGTGTGCCTGGCACTTCCCTGGCATTCAGTGAGCGCGGATTCAATCACGCATCCTCAGCCACGTAGATTGCTGTAGTTGAGAGTGCATAAAGGGCTTCTTC
>NW_023190036.1:693-1114 GCF_002007445.2 Ailuropoda melanoleuca | reverse complement strand
TTCCCAGAAGTCCTTGAGGGGGCTATGCTGTATCTTTCATCCACTCCCAAGCAAAGGGTCTCAGAATTTTAATTTGTAAGACTACTTTCTACTGAGTTAGAATGCATGGTTGGGTCAGAGTATCTGTGATTTGAATTCCAGTTCCTTGACTAATTTACCATGTTGGCATGTAGCAAAACTTCTTTTTCCAGAGAGCATGCAGATAAACTTTAGGGTATGATTCGTGCTTCGATAATAAAAGCAATGTGGCCAAAGGTTTATGATTACCCTTGCAACAAAGACCTCTCTGAACTATGATATCAGACCAGAGCTGACTGCTAATTCCAATTTCTTGTAAGAGCTGGGGCCGAGGGTGGGGGAACAAGGGATAGAAAATGTGTGTTAAGGGAGGTGGAGTTAAGATGGCGGAGGAGTGGGGTAC
>NW_023190036.1:0-655 GCF_002007445.2 Ailuropoda melanoleuca | reverse complement strand
GAGCTGGATAGGTACCAGACCATCCTGAACATCCACGGAATCAGCCTGAGATGCAGGAAGATACATCTGGATCTCTACAAATGAAAATCTCCAGTGCTGAGTATTGAGGTACGAAGTGGGGAGCTGGAAACCATGCACAGATATCAGAAGATAAATGGAAGGGGGAGGGAGCCGCCGAGTTTGGGCGCCGGGAAGCGGTAGCCACCTGCACCGGGGAACGGGCGGACTCGCAGACCGGCACCCGCGAGAGAGCAGACTGAGACCGTGAGCTGGGGAATATGTGCAACCAGTCTGAGGGCCAGAGCTCTGGAGCTCCCACAAGCCACACTGAAATGGAGCTCCGGAGCGCGTGGGGCCGGCTGGCGGCTGGTGGCTGGCGGTGTTAGAAACACAAAGGACAGAGACGCACCGGCCCTGGAAGTGAGGGCTGGGACGCCGGGTGTGGGGCACACATCCCGGGACACTGCAGNTGGAAGTGAGGGCTGGGACGCCGGGTGTGGGGCACACATCCCGGGACACTGCAGGGTTGAGCAGCACCAACAGAAACAGAGTTAAAGTGGTCAGAATATCAGTGGAGAACAGGTCGCGATCCCTCTGTTCTGAGACAGAGGCTGAGATTTGGCCGCTGCTGCTCTGACTCTCAGAAGAGGCACAG
>NW_023190035.1:0-1429 GCF_002007445.2 Ailuropoda melanoleuca | reverse complement strand
AAGCGCTCCGGAAAGACGCCTGGGACTCTGAGTTTGCGCAGACGCAGAGCTTCCTCAAGGCGGAACTAGGGCGACCGGGGCTTCTGCAACCTAAACACCCGGGGAGAAAGGAAGGTGGCAGACGGACAGCGGTGCGCATGCGCGGACTATCTCTCCGGTGAAGGGTTGAGAACCGGACCGGGGTGGCCAGCTGGGCTCAGAGCGGAGCAGGGTCAGGATGGACGAGGACGTGCTGACCACCCTGAAGATCCTTATCATCGGCGAGAGTGGCGTGGGCAAGTCCAGGTGAGGCGGGTCTGCGGGCGGTGACGAGGGCGGCGGGGCTCTTTCTGCCTCCGTGGCCGCTGTCTGCTGGGCCGCGTCGGGAACGGTAAAGGCGGCGGCCGGTGCGGNTGCGGGCGGTGACGAGGGCGGCGGGGCTCTTTCTGCCTCCGTGGCCGCTGTCTGCTGGGCCGCGTCGGGAACGGTAAAGGCGGCGGCCGGTGCGGGCCGGGCTGGGGGCGGGCCCCGCTCGTTCTCCCAGGTCTCTCGGCCGCGCGGTCTTGCAGCCCCAGCCCCAACCCGCGCCCGCCTGCTAGTCGGCCCCTGGCAGGCCCGACCTGTCTGGATACGTTTCCCCTCCTGTCGTACCAAATAAGAAAACAATTCCGAGGGCCGCCGCTCGGCCGGCGGGTTTGCTGCCGAGTTGCTTAGGGCGTGGCGGGCGGGTTTGGGCCCGAGTCTGGCCGAGAGCGCAGCCCGACTGGGGTTCAGGCTCATGGTCACCCCGCGAGTTGAGTTGTAACTTTAGCACTTTGGTTTTTCTGTCAGGCTTTCTCTGAATACGTAGTGTTCCACGCAGGAAGTTTCGTGACGCCCTGGGTCACATTCCTGGCCTATTTTGGTGCACCCCGTTGCCGCTTCTGTGTTTGCTTCTGAGTCAGCTGTGAAAGAACTCTTTGGTCTTCTTACCGCTTGAGTAATTCACTTTAGTCTAAGATGCTAGAGTTTAAACTGTGGACCTCCTTTGAGAATGAAGTGTAATTGTTCCTTCGCATTCTGCCACATCATATAGAGGTGACAGGACAAATTAGTATTTTGTGTTTTCTTTCTTGACTTTTTCTTGAGGGAAAAATTATAATTGACAGTAGTTCGAGGTGAGTATCAGGTAAGAACAGTGACGCTCAGTGGGTGTCGCAAGCGGGTTGTGATTTCATCCAAGCCTTAGAACAGAGTTCTCCAGGTAGAGTTATCCTTGCCATCTGATTATTGTTATTATCACTAGGTTGTATTCTAGGCTGTCTTGATTTTTAAACAATATTCCAATTCCAGGAGCTGTAAGTAATTTCATATTTTAGCTGTACCTGCTGATAAACTTATCTTTCAGATCATTTCATCAGCTTGTACTTTTTTAGATGCTTAAGGATTTGAAATTTTATTCTGTTAATAC
>NW_023190032.1:0-1509 GCF_002007445.2 Ailuropoda melanoleuca | reverse complement strand
CTGCCTTCCCTCCAGAAAAAGGGCCAATGACTCCTAACATTCTGCTTTTTTAAATACTACATGACAGGGGCGCCTGGGTGGCTCAGTCATTATGCGTCTGCCTTCGGCTCATGGCATGATCCGGGAGTTCTGGGATCGAGCCATATGTCGGGCTCTTCCGCTGGGAGCCTGCTTCTTCCTTTCCCACTCCCCTGCTTGTGTTCCCTCTCTCGCTGGCTGTCTCTCTCTCTCTGTCAAATGAATAAATAAAAATCTTTAAAAATAAATAAATACATACATACATGCATACATACATACTACATGACATATTCCAACTTGGGTTCATCTAACTCAGGTAGTGTCTTGTACTAATTAAGTTATAAGACACAACAGGGAATGACTTACTGTAGAATAATTCTCACATGGGTTGTATGAGTGGAGCTTGAGTGTGAGTTATGACAGGCTAATTCATGGACTGGTCAGCCTCATTGCAAGTATAGACCCATTCTGAAAATATCATCTGAGATTAAAATATAAATTTGAATAAACACATAGCCCCAACATCAGCTAGCCAAGGTCAGAGGCACTTTAGTCCCCTTTCCCCTCACTCTGCATCATTCATTCAGCTGTACTGAAGGCCAAGAATGTACAGTCCGCACCCTCCCTTTCCCACCTAGGTCCACAGGGGCACTGTGAACAGAGAGGAAGAGGAAGAAAGGGGCAGAGCCTTTATAACCACCTGTAAGAAGACGACCAGGCTGTCTGGGAAGGAATCACTGGAGAAATGGGGGCAGCAGCCAATCTAAGGTCCATAACTGAGAAGAGAAAGGAGCCAGGAGGGTATNTAAGGTCCATAACTGAGAAGAGAGAGGAGCCAGGAGAGTAGTTTTGTGAGTTCTGACATTCAGTACACCTCACCCAAGGTAACCAGGCAAAATGCACTACAGTTTTCATGTCCGGTTATGAATGTATTATGGGTAGAGAGAAAAAACTAATTACCTAACTCAGTGGCTCACAGCCTAAATAGTTCCTTCTCTCTCCTCCCTCTCTGGGTTCCAGGAGAGAGAAGGTGAGCTCACTCCTGCAGACAGTTTCCTCACTGGCCACACTGTGCTCTATACGCAACCTGTGCCAATGGGATGTCAGCTGCCAGGGGCCTGGAGAAACTGCCCTGCTCTGTGAGCTTGTATTAACACACACATTTTTAACTTCCTATAAATTTTTCACAAGGAATTCTCTTTAACTCACTCAAAACATTGCCTGAATATGTCAAATNCTGAATATGTCAAATATATATTCTTAATGAATGAACCCTGCATGTGGTTCCTCTTTTCCCCTCCTCCCCTGCTGCTATTCAAATGATCAGTTCCCAGGAGGAGATCAAGGCTTTGGATGAACAATTCACAACAATGCCCAGAAAAGGACTCTGGAGCACAGAGAAAACAAAGTGATGCAGTCTTCACTGTCCTCCCTACTCAGGCTTTGGTTTTGAGAGAATTTTAGGAAATGTTTGCAGAGGTTTTTAAAGAC
>NW_023190031.1:483-744 GCF_002007445.2 Ailuropoda melanoleuca | reverse complement strand
TCGTAACCACTAAACCAGCCCTACAGGAGATATTAAGGGGGGCTCTATAAAGGTAAAAAGGCCCCAAGAGTTATACAGAGCGGAAAGTCACAACCGATTCAAACAAAGACTTTACTGACAACATAGCATCATGAAAATCGTATCTCTCAGATGCAGTCTCAACGTTAACAGTTTAAACTCTCCCATAAAACGCCACAGGGTTGCAGATTGGATAAAAAGACATAACCCATCCATTTGCTGTCTACAAGAGACTCATTTTGA
>NW_023190031.1:0-293 GCF_002007445.2 Ailuropoda melanoleuca | reverse complement strand
GGATATGACAATTATAAATATATATGCCCCCAACAGGGGAGCAGCAAGATACACAAGCCAACTCTTAACCAAAATAAAGAGACATATAGATAAAAAACAGTAATCATAGGGGACCTCAACACCGCACTATNAGAAATAGACAGAACACCCTGGCAAAAACTAAGCAAAGAATCAAAGGCTTTGAATGCCATACTCGACGAGTTGGACCTCATAGATCTAATTGAACACTACACCCCAGAACCAAAGAATACTCATTCTATTCTAATGCTCATGGAACATTCTCAAGAATAGAT
>NW_023190030.1:8069-9511 GCF_002007445.2 Ailuropoda melanoleuca | reverse complement strand
TCTATTTTAACCCATATTTAGCTCCTGGCAATGCTAGTCCAAGACCAGGCCTGTGGCCTCAACTATACAACTGGGGATATGTCAGTAAGACCTGCTTATGCTAATAAATACTGCTGACCCATACTTGCCGGAATCCTGTAAAGATACCTCCTTGCGTGGTGTTCTAGTATTATTGAAAATCTATGTGGCTTAGGCAGAGCAAGGCATTGTGTGTAAATCACTACAGGAGTCATAAAACAAACAAACCAGCAAACAAACAAGCAAACAAAACAGGCCTCTCTCTCTCTCTCTCTTTCTTTCTGTCCTTCTTTCTTTTCCTTTGGTAGAAGGCACCACACTCTAAATGACTGATCGGATCTGAAACTTAATAGAAAAAAGGTTTTGAATCTTTAATATCAAAGTCAGAGGCAATTTATTTTGCTTAAATTATATATTTTTGTGTGTGTGTGTGTGTGCGTGTGCTGTACTTATAGTGTCTTTAGAAGAAGATTATCCATATTTAGAAAGGATGTCAATAGGTCTGCCTCTGAGAGGCAGAAGGAAATGTCCTTATGGTTTAAAGTAGATATTTTGCTTAACTCACCATGCTCAGCAATGCAGTGAAGAAAGAGCAAAAATGTGGAGACGAAGAGAAGAGTGTTGACTAAAAGCACTGACGGTTCATTTGTTTTGTTTTGTTTTCCAGACTGAGATGCTGATCTCATCATTGCCCTCCCCACTGGAGTGGGATCCTGAAATTGGGTTGTAGTTTAACAGTGAGCTCCATGGCAACCTTAAACTCCAGTAGTACCCTGTCCTCTACGTTCTATCTCACAGGTATCCCTGGCTATGAGGAATTCCACCACTGGATATCCATTCCATTCTGTGTCCTCTATCTTGTTTGATTAATGGGTAACTGCACCATCCTGCATATTGTCCGGACAGACCCCAGGCTCCACGAGCCCATGTACTACTTCCTGGCCATGCTCTCCCTCTCTGACATGGGCATGTCCATGCCCACAATGATATCACTCTTCAGGGTGCTGTGGTCCATTTCCAGGGAAATCCAGTTCAACACCTGTGTGGTCCAAATGTTTTTTATTCACACTTTCTCCTTCACAGAATCGTCTGTGCTCTTGGCCATGGCCTTTGACTGCTATGTGGCTATCTGCCACCCTCTACGATATGCTACCATTCTCACCCCAAGACTTATCAGTAAAATTGGAATTGCAGCCCTGCTTAGGAGTGCCTTTGCCATGACTCCGATTCTGGTCCGGCTGGCCTTCTTTCCTTTCTGCCACTCCCACATCCTTTCTCATTCCTATTGTCTGCACCAGGACATGATTCGCCTTGCCTGTGCTGACACCATG
This sequence comes from Ailuropoda melanoleuca, assembly GCF_002007445.2. Classification (NCBI taxonomy): domain Eukaryota; kingdom Metazoa; phylum Chordata; class Mammalia; order Carnivora; family Ursidae; genus Ailuropoda; species Ailuropoda melanoleuca. The sequence continues at coordinate 8,162 of NW_023190030.1, read as the reverse complement.
TTTAATGTTATATATGGGTTGATTCTGGTCATTGTGCTGTGGGGCATGGACTCTCTGGGTGTTTTTGTGTCTTATATGTGCATCCTTCACTCA
>NW_023190030.1:0-468 GCF_002007445.2 Ailuropoda melanoleuca | reverse complement strand
TGTGTAGAAGGGTCGTATCACTGTATTGCTCACCTGAAACAAATATTACACTGTATGTTAACCAACTGGAGTTTTAATAAAAACTTTTTAAAAAGAGTGTGAATGCAGAGCTATTATGCTTTCTAAAAATCTTACAGTCTAGGTTCAATATTATCAGTCCTTTAAGCTATTTCATTTAAGATAGGAACTCCACATAGCTCTTCATCCAGGGATATTCATTAGTAAATATTTGGGGTTACCTCTATTACAATGTTGGGTGAGAATTATAAATCATATTTCAGATTTCCAGTTTCCCTCCCTCCCTTCTTCCCTCCTTTCCTTCTTTCCTTTCTTCTTCCCTTTTGTCTTTCTTACAACGGTTATTTATGGATGACCCCATATATGTCTTCATAAATGGTGTTTGACCTGACCATTGATCTTCAACTCTAAGGGAAATAATTGAGTGATGGTTGGGTAAGGAAAAGGGGC
>NW_023190029.1:493-764 GCF_002007445.2 Ailuropoda melanoleuca | reverse complement strand
GCTGGAGGTGTTTTCCTGGACGCTCTGCATTATTACCAATGAGAAGGGCGCTGAATCTTCGAAAATCCTGATCTTTTCATTCATGCTCCCTTACTCAGGAGAGATGATGATCGTTGATATTTCCCTGGATTGTATGGTATCTCAGAGACCACTGTGGGGCACTCTCGTCAGGCTTCCGCGACCACTTTCCCTCATGTTTCCCTATTCACGAAGGGTGATGATAGTGCTAAGACGGTCCCTGTACGGTGTTGTTTCTGACGGACGTGTTTTG
>NW_023190029.1:0-183 GCF_002007445.2 Ailuropoda melanoleuca | reverse complement strand
CTTTATTACCAATGAGAAGGGCGCTGAGTCCTCGAAAATCCTGAAAGTTTTCATTCATGCTCCCTTACTCAGGAGAGATGATGATCGTTGATATTTCCCTGGAATGTGTGGGGTCTCAGAGACCACTGTGGGGCACTCTCTTCAGGCTTCCGCAACCACTTTCCCTCATGTTTCCCTATTCAC
>NW_023190028.1:0-1181 GCF_002007445.2 Ailuropoda melanoleuca | reverse complement strand
TGTTATTGGTACAGAGCCACTCTTACTCATTTACATATTGTTGATGGCTGTTTTCACACAAGAAGGGCAGACCTGAGTAGTTATAACAGAGAGTGTATGGTCTACCAAGCCTAAAATATTTACTGTCTTTACTGGTCCTTTACAGAAAAACATTGGCCTGGCCCCTGGTCTAACCCATCAATTTTTTAAAGACAGCTTTATTGAGATAAAATGTACATACCGTATCATTAACCCATTGAAAGCATAAAATTCAATGGTTATGAGTATATTCACAGATATATGCAGCCATTACCATAGTTAATTTTAGAATCTTTTTATCACCTCAGAGAGAAGCCCCATACACATTGGCTATTGTTCCCCTGTCTGCCCGTTCCTCACAGCCCTGAGCGACTGCTCATCTACTTTCTGTATTTATAGCTTTGCCTATACTGGACGTTTCCTACAAATGGAATCACATAATATGTGGTCCCTTTTTTTTTTAAGATTTAAAAAAAATTATTTATTTGACGGAGAGTACAAGTAGGCAGAATGGCAGGCAGAGGGGGAAGCAGGCTCCCCACTGAGCAGGGAGCCCAATGTGGGGCTCCATCCCAGGACCCTGGATAATGACCTGAGCTAAAGGCAGACGCTTAACTGACTGAGCCACCCAGGCGCCGCAGTATGTGGTCCTTTGTGACTGCCTTATTTCACCTAGCATAAGGTTTTCAACGTTCATGTGCAGAACGTCACTCCATTTTATGGCTGAAGAATATTCTATTGTATGGACACGCTACATTTTGCTTTTTTCCTCATCAGTTGATGGACAGTTAGTATGTTTTTACCTTTTGGCTGTTACGAATAATGCTGCGATATATAGACATGTACAAGTTTTTGTGGACATGTTTTTATTTCTCTTGGATATATACTGAGGAGTGTAATTACTGGGTCTTATGGTAACTCTGTGTTTACCTGTTTGAGGAACTGTCAGACTGTTCTCCAAAGTGGCTGAACCATTTTACGTTTGTGCCAGGAATGCATGAGTATTCCAATTTCTCCAAATCCTCACCAACACTTGTTATTATCTAATTTTTTTTTATTGTAGCCATCCTTGTGGATGTGAAATAGTATTTCATTATTTTTTTTAAAGATTTTATTTATTTATTTGACAGAGAGAGAGAGACAGCCAGCGAGAGAGGGAACAC
>NW_023190027.1:0-644 GCF_002007445.2 Ailuropoda melanoleuca | reverse complement strand
AATGGGCCAGCCAAGGGTGAGAATAATCCACCCACCAGATCATCCATCCCTTAATAACAAAGGGATGATCACACTTACATTAAATACACATTAAAAGAAATGAATCCAAAGACTGTGATAAGAATACAATAATTTGTAAAAAGGCTCAATGTAAGAANCTCAATGTAAGAGCATAGGGTAGTTAATCCATCTACAGGGAAAGGAAATCGAAACTGATCAATTCATTTCAAGGTAAGGTCTCTATTTTCATTAGGAAACCAGACTTTCATTCTCAGATTTAAGGACATGGCTCTCACTTTTCAATCCCTCCAGGGTGCTCAGGGGAACAAAAAGACCTGGGAAGCTCAGGTGCCTGTGAAATGAATGCTCAGCAAATACTTGTTGCACGTGATTGAAGTCATGCGGTGTTTTTATAATTAAGAAGAATTACTATTAAAATGTGGGTACCCCAAATTTTAAGGCTGCTAGATTCACGAGGCAGCCACTTCCTGACAAGTAACCTGTGACAATTTCATAACATAGGGCTCGGAAACCTCATTAGACCACGCGTGTGGTGCAGCTGAAGCGCTCACCGGTTTCCAAGGGCTTGCGAAAATGTAATTAGGCAAACCACAGGCGTCTGCAAATGTGGTGCTTTTGCTCCA
>NW_023190026.1:0-2625 GCF_002007445.2 Ailuropoda melanoleuca | reverse complement strand
GTGCCTGGCTGTTCCAGCTCCACCCCTGACTGGTGCCATGAGCCAGGCCAGCTCCTTGCTCTCAGGTTGGTTGTGAGGAATAAGGCACGTGGAGCAGCACTCCTGCCTGGGGCCGGCCGTTGGGGGATGTGGTGTGTTGAGAAGGAGGCACAGCCCCGGGCCTCTCCTCAGCTCTGCCTCCAATGAGCTGCTTGTCCCCTCTGCATCCTTATCTAATGTGGAAGTGTCCCCACTCTGCAGAAGGGCCATGGGCTCCATGAGGGTGGCACGTGTGGGTCTCTGAGCCGAGCACTGCTTGGTGAACTGGTCACACAGCTGCAGTCTTAGAAGAGAACAGACCCCCAGCACTGGGCTGGTGCCTTCAGCTGCTGCAGGTCTTCCCTGTCAGGTCAGGGCTGCTCTGCTCCCCAGAAGCATGGCAGGAGCATGATGCCACTGGGCTCCCAGCCCGAGCCCCACACTGGCCAAGGGCAGAGCTCTTGAGTAGGAATTGGGGTCTTGATTGCCAGGATATAGGGGTAGATGGGCCTGGCCCTCTGGGCTGGGGGTCCTATGATCATGTCCTGGGACATGACAGCTCCTGCCCCCAGGAAGTTTATACTCAAGCGCCCTGCCCTTCATGCAGGACTGCAACTTGCTGGAGCCCCACAGCAAGGAGATCGTTGGGCTTCACTGGAAGGCCCTGAACAGAGAGGAAGATTCCAGGACCAGGCTCTGCTGGCCTTGGAGACAAGTGGGCTCCATTGCTGAAGGGTTTGCTTGGTCCATGTGTCCCTACAACTGGTGGGATGGAATGAATACTGCCCGCCTCAGCCCCTCTGCGCAGGCTAGCCCAGCAGGCCCAGGGGCTGAGCCCTCACTTGGAGCACTGCCAGCCCAAGTGCTGCAGAGCCAGCTGCGACTCCACACGGTTTCCATACAAAATTAAGGTAGAGTCCGGGGTGACTATTTGCTTCATCCATGAACGTGACAGCCTACACGGAGGAGTCCCTGTGCTGCTAGTATTCCAGGAATAAACCATCGTTCGACTGGTCTAGGGCAATGAGGAAAGTTGGCCAGGTTGTCTGGTGCCAACTTTACCAAAGAAAAAGGTGAGCTGTGGGATCAGATCAGGCTCCCGTGGTCCTCAGCTGGAAACATCAGGGAGAGAACTTTGTAGAACTCTGCCGAGGTGAAAATTTCTCAAAGCTCTGGGGTTGCAGAAAGGGCAGAGGACCCCGTCCTGGCCCTCTGCTGCACCTGACTCCATGGAGCTTTGGCCAAGTCCACTGACTGCTCAGCTGGAAAGTGGGGCAAAGGTCCACTTGTTGCCGATGAGGGACAGGAGGAGCCAAGTGAGGCATCAGCCTGAGGGTACCATGGGCAGGATCCCCGGCAAACTGGGCTTGGCATGACAGGGACATCCCAGTCCTGGCCCCAGCCATTGAGACCTGGCCAGCCCTCTTGCTGCCCGGCCAGGAGCAAGATCCGTGCAGGTGGGATTTGCCCAAGGCTCCAAGGCATTGGCAAAACTGGCATGAGAACCCCGCATATGCCATCTGTGAGCTCAAAGCTGCTGGGTAACTGTGGGCAGGTTCTTGACCCCCTCTGGGCTCCCATCCTACCACCTACAGTTGGTCTGAGAGGGCAGGCCAGGCTTGGTGGCCCTAGGTCAAGGCCAGCAACAGCTGCCCAGCATGGAGGGGTGTGGCCAGGCAAGGCAGGGAGCCAGTGCTGTGGGCAAAGAGATGCAGGTCATTCTTGTTTATTTGGGTGGGCCCTGGGCACCAGCCCCATGTCCAGGACAGGTTGCTCTCCTGTAAGCGGGAGTTAGGGGTGGAATGGAGGCCTGCCAGAGGCCTGGGGCTGGCCCTGGCCCTGGCCCTGGGTAGGGTCATTGCTGCAGGGGTCCTGGCTGCTCCTCCGGGAGGGGCAGGTAATCGGGGTCTTCCTGTGGGGCATCCAGTAGCAGCTTCCTGTAGGGAGGGGCCCACACTGAGCGGAGGCCAGCAGGCATCCCCACTGGTGTAGGGAGCCATCTGAAGGAGGGCAGCGGGAGAACTGTCATCTGTAGCACTCACAGGAAGCTGGGGGTCAGCAGCAGCCTCTTGCCTCCAGGCTGGTTGGGGAAGACATCCTCTAGGAAGTAGTAAATGTGGCCCACGGCAATCCCTGTAGGAGAGCCACGGACGGCTGAAGCCACTCTCCACAGTGCAGAGCCTGAGGCTGGCACAGCCTGCTCCGTGCCTCCATGCACAGTTCCGGAGGCGCAGCCAGGCCAAGCAACCTCAGGCCCCAGAGTGTGAGTACCTAATGTTCTGCACAGACTGCCAGCCCCCGGGCGGGGGGGGGGTTGACCCTGAAGAACAGGCTTACCTGGCCCAGAAGTGGGCAGGACCTGGGGGGGAAGGCCTGAGAACATGGGAGGGATAGGAGCCAAGGCTGGAACCTTGACACACCTTTCCCCACCCTCGTCGGGACCCACACGAGCATCAGTACACCTGAAGATGGGGAGCCTGTAGCTGTCTGGCTTGTTCAGGGGCCAGAAGAACAGAGGAGCTGGCAGGGCAGGAAGAGGGGGTGGGAGGACAGATGAGAGGTCCAGTGCCCGTGGGAGGGAGGGCTCTGGCACAGCAGCCAGCCTGG
>NW_023190025.1:0-717 GCF_002007445.2 Ailuropoda melanoleuca | reverse complement strand
CTTTGGGTAGTATATACATTTAACAATGTTTGTTCTTCTGATCCATGAGCATGGAATGTCTTCCATTTTTTTTTGTGTCATCTTCAATTTCTTTCGTCAGTGTTTTATTTTATAGTTTTCAGAGTACAGATCTTTTATCTCTTTTGTTAGGTTTATTCCTAGGTATCTTATAGTTTTGGTGCAATTGTAAAGTGGATTGATTTCTGCATTTCTCTTGGTGCTGCTTCATTATTGGTGTATAGAAATGCAACAGATTCCTGTATGTTGATTTTGTATCCTACAAATTTACTGAATTTGTGTATCAGTTCTAGTATTTTTTGGTGGGGTCTTTTGGGTATTCTACATAGAGTATCTTGTTGTCTGCAAATAGTGAAAGTTTGACTTCTTCCTTGCCAATTTGGATGCCTTTTATTTCTTTTTGTTGTCTGATTGCTGTGGGTAGGACTTCCAGTACTATGTTAAATATCAATGGTGAGAGTGGACGTACCTGTCTTGTTCCTGACAGTAGAGGAAAATCTTTCAGTTTTTTACCCACTGAGGATAAGATTAGCTGTAGATCATTCACATATGGCCTTTATAATGTTGAGTTGTGTTCCATCTATCCCAGCTTTGTTGAGGGTTTTTATCAAGAATGGATGCTGTACTATGTCAAGTGCTTTTCTGCATCTATTGAGAAGATCATATGGCTCTTATCCTTTCTTTGATTAATGTGGTGTA
>NW_023190024.1:0-925 GCF_002007445.2 Ailuropoda melanoleuca | reverse complement strand
TAGGGACTCAAGTACATCTAAGACATTCCTACTCACTGTCCTGTGGCTGACTCAAACAGTAAAGACCTTGAGGCACAAGAAATGACCTAAAGGATGCCAAGCAGGGGCGCCAGGGTGGCTCAGTCATTAAGCGTCTGCCTTTAGCTCAGGGCGTGATCCCGGNTCTGGGATCGAGCCCCGCATCAGGCTCCTCCGATGGGAGCCTGCTTCTTCCTCTCCCACTCCCCCTGCTTGTGTTCCCCCTCTCACTGGCTGTCTCTCTTTGTCAAATAAATAAATAAAATCTTTAAAAAAAATAAAAAAGGATGCCAACCTTTAAGCTTAAGAGAACTCAAGAATATTCATCAGTGTTTTGCAGTCCCTTTATATCTGGCCTTCACAGAAATCTACAAGTCAGAGAGCAAACCCTAGCAGAGGTAGGAGAAAAAAACACCTGTACCTTGACATCATTCCTTAGAAAATGTATAAGGTGATGCTTAAAATTTCAAGAATCTCAAAGCTATGGATCTTCTTTGCAGAAATTTACATACAAAATTTTGCATTATTTCACGAAGTTCAACTCCTGACGTTCACCTACATGTTTCCATTTAAAAATTCCCATTTGCTTGGGCTAAGAATCAACACAATGAGGTTAAGAAAGTACAAACTGGGGGCGCCTGGGTGGCTCAGTCGGTTAGCTTCCAACTCTGGGTTTCAGCTCAGGTCATGATCTCCAGGTTGTAAGATCGAGCCCCAACCCCAGCTCAGGTACTCTCTCTAAAATAAATAAATCTTTAAAAAGAAAAAAAAAAGTACAAACTGACACAAATAGAGGTTTTTTTGGAGATTGTTTTAAATGTTACCACAACTCTGGACATCCAAGTGGTCTGAATTTTAATACTCTTCTCACAAGTCTACTGCAAAGAAAGACCTTACAGAAGAAAAG